>NC_052064.1:26220767-26520767 GCF_903992535.2 Arvicola amphibius
TGAATCAGCGGTCTTAAAAGTAAGCTATAAAAATCACAGCATTCAACTAAAAATCACAGAACAATAAATGTGAAAAGACGTTATGTTTCTTGAAATCTAAATATACTACTTACATGAATAAAGACATAGATTTGGGGGAAGCAGTCACAGATGGAGGCTAGAATATGCCTCAATATTAACATGCTGTGCTCTCTGCACTTTCCTCAGAGTGCATTCACTTAACATATCAATTAATCTGCTTTTCTCATTTAAAATCTACTTAGATTTATGGCACTATCAAGCAGGGTGGGCATTCACTGAACCACAGAATTATCCTTCTTCAATTATTGTATTATGAAAACATACATTATACTTCACTATAATTTCCTGAAGGGTTTCTCTCTCATTGTCTGTGCTTTAGTCAAGGGATAGCAATTTGTCACTAGAGAAGAGTGTTTCTAAACTATTAAATAGTGTTCTCCTTCCTGGAGGAATTTATATATATCCATGGCTGTGAATATTTACACTATTTCTTCCCCTTGATCTTCCCACCTCCAATACCTACCACAGTCTCTGCATTCCCTTTCAAGTTCATAACTTCTTTTTCAGTCATAACAGTCACACCACACATATTGTTGATTATTTTGGGTTGGTAATGTGTATATGTCTTTCAGGCTGAATACATGAAATTACGTAACCTATCAGAAGTTTGTCTCATTCTCCCTCTTTCAATAGCCACTAATTTTCTATTGCTCCTTCTCTGGAGTTAGGGCCTTGATAGATTCTCCATACCCCCAAAGACATGTCGCTCCTTAAATTTTCTTGGAAATTAACATCAGATTTTATTTCCATTTTCCTAAATCACAGTCACATTGGTCATTGATTCTTGCTTAATTGACTAAATTTGATTGTCACACAGATTTGTTCTTTACATACTATGACATACAAGTCACATGATAACATAAAAAAAACCCTGAAAAATTCCTTCAGGGAATTCCTATTGCTGATAAATACCTTTGCCTGTGT
Organism: Arvicola amphibius; assembly: GCF_903992535.2. Taxonomy (NCBI): domain Eukaryota; kingdom Metazoa; phylum Chordata; class Mammalia; order Rodentia; family Cricetidae; genus Arvicola; species Arvicola amphibius. The sequence goes on from NC_052064.1 coordinate 26,221,773, forward strand.
CGCTGGATATAAGATTATCTCAAAAATAGTCAGCAGTTCTCTTAGATACAAATGTTAAAAGGGTTGAGAAAGAAATCAGTGGAACAACATGCTTCAGAGTAGCCACAAAAAATATCAAATATCTTGGGGTAACTCCCAAAGCAAGCAAAAGACTTGTATTACAAGGAATTCAAGTCTTTGAAAAAAAGGAATTGGAGACAATCAGAATTTGGAATTATCTCCCATGCTTATGGATCAGTAGGATTAACATAGTAAAGATAGCCAGGTTACCACAAGCAATCCAGAAATTCAGTGCAATCCCTATCAAAAAAATCTAACACATTTATTTACAGATCGTAACTAATATTGAACTCCATATGGAAATACAAAAAAAAAAAAAAAACCAGAATAGCTAAAACAACTTTGTACAGTAAAAGAACTGGTGGAGGTGTCATCATCCCTGATCGCAAGATATACTACAGAGTTATGGTAATAAAAACAGCATGGTATTGACATAAAAACAGACAAGTGGATTAATGGGATTGAATCGAAGACCCAGACATAAATCCACACAACTATGAACACCTGAATGTGAATCCCTGTTACCTATAGGCCTTGTACATTGGCAGTGTCAGGATGTGAAGGTACTGAGGAGTGGGGTTCAGGTTGTGGTGAGTAGGAGGGGCAGTAATCACAATGGAGGCTGTTTTAGAGAACAGCTTGTTTATTGAGTGATGGGGCAGGAAGGACAGAGGAACAAGGGAGGTAAATGCACCTAATTTGCATATGTGGACATGATTGAAGATGGGCAAAGGCCAATGATGCACCAATTCAAATCCCAAAGTATGATGGAGGAAGTGCAGGGAGTGAGTGCTATATGCAGAGCTTTTCCAACGCTGTATCAATTAGGTTAGCCCACTGCTGGTTACTGATTTCAGAGGAACCAGGTCTACATCTGTGAAATAGCAACTGAACATGACTAGACTTTGTCCTTGTAGAGTTGAGAGGGACTAGGCTTTATTAGGATAAGGACCCCACTCCTGCTGTACAGGCTCTCTGATAGATGTCATAGGTAATGGCAACACTTTGTTGCTCCTTTTCTGAACTGCAAGTTCAGAGTTTTAGGTTGTACCAACTCCCGAAAATACATTTTGCGTGTGTTTGGGTGTGTATGTGTTTTTGAGCTTTTCTTTCCTTTCATTGCAAATATATACTTTTTTTTCTCACATACTATGTCCTGATTATGGTTTCCTCTTCCACCACTCCTCCCAGTTTTTCCCCATCTCCCCTCCATTCGGGACACGCTCTTTTTCTGTCACTCAATAGAAAACTAACGGACTTTTAAAGAAGGACAACAAAATAAAAATAACATAAGATAAAAACAAAAATTAACATAACGAAGTTTTACAAGACAAATAAAAGGAAGGAAAAGAGCCCAAGAAAAGGCCGAGCATCAGAGACACAGTTGTTCTCATGGTCACAAGTTCCATAAAAACACTAGTCTGGAAACCATAATACATACGCAGAGAACCTGGTGAAGTCCCATGCAAAGCCTGTTCATGCTACCACCATTCCTGTGTGTTCATACAAGCTTTGACCATATTGATGTATAGGGCCACATATCAGCTTTGGGTCATCACTTTTCATTTGGACATTAGAAACATTTTCAATGTTGAAAATGTTAGTTTAAAGATTATAACTGTAATGCGTTCTAGCTAAATTTGATACAATTTTGAAAGTTAAAAATCTTCAGCATACATTTTGTTTATACACCATGAAATTACAGAACTATACCTAATTACTATCAAGTTTATCTGATTCTTGTACATAGATATTTCTCTTACGTTATCTAATTATTTGAATATGATACATCATTTATTAGCCTGTAAAACTGATATCAGGTTAAATTTGATTAGAAAGTCTATATTTTAAAAAATATTAGGAGATTTACCTTATTGTTTGCTCATTACGTTATTTTTGTCTGATCATGAGTCAGGGAATCATCTGGCTTCTTAACAAATGAAAATAGAACATAAATGTCAATTTCGTGAGTGTGAATTAGTATCAAGCTGTTGCCTGAAGGACAATTGAATTATTACCAGAAATTATTTGTGGGTAAAAAATAACTTGTTCTTTGAGTAAATGACTTAACATAATAGTTTAACCTGAACACAATGTTCCAAATTATTGATTGGAATATATGCAGATACAAATGAATAATAAAACAAAGTAATTTTAATTACTCATCAAATCAGTATGAGTTAACTTCTGACGTTTAAACCTATATCAAGGTTTGGGTGTTTAATTTAAATGTGGATAACGTACTTACAAAGTAGATTTTTAAAAATTTACCAACATTTGACCTACATATTACCTGGAAACTTAATTATTCATCTCTTTTCATGTAACAGAATTATTAGGAAATTAATCATGAATTTGCTTCAATGTCATGGTGTGGCTAGTCACTCAGCAAAGATGCCTTAGGAAACCCAGACCCAGGACCAACCAATGGAGGATGAAGAGGTCGATATTTTTGCCTTTAAGGCAGAAATTGCCCAGTTGATGTCCTAGATCATCAACACATTCGATTCAAACGAAAAGACTTTCTGAGGGAGCTCATTTCAAATTTATCAGATGCTCTGGACACGATCAGATACAAGATTCTGACAAATCCTAGTAAACTGGACTCTGTGAAGTGGTTGCACACTAATCATATTCCCAACAAATGAAATCATTGTGGATTACCATTGTGGATACTGGAATTGGTGTGAGCAAGGCTGACTTGATAAATACTATTGCCAAGTTTGGCACCGAAACCTCCATGGAGGCTTTGCAGGTTGGCACAGGTATTTCTATGACTGGCCAGTTTGGTGTTGGTTTTTACTCTGCATCTTTGGTTGCTGAGAAAGTGACAGTGAATCCAAACAGGATGATGAGCAGTGTGCCTGGAAATCCTCAGCAGAGGGACCATTCTCAGTGAGGACTGACACAGGAGAGCCAGTGGGTCGTGGAATCAAGCTTATCTTACCCCCTGAAAGAAGACCAAACCAAGTATTTGGAGAAAGGAGAATAAAAGAGATTGTGGAGAAACATTCCAGTTTATTGGGTATCCCTTTACTCTCTTTGGGGTGAAGAAAAATGATAAGGAAGTCAGTCATTATGAAGCTGAAGAAGAAGATAAATAGGAAGAGAAAGTAAAAAAAAAAAAAAAAAAAAAAAACCAAAGTCTGACGAAAAGCCTGCAATAGACAGAGTTGGTTCTGATGGATAAAAAGAAGAAGAGAAGGAAGGTGACAAGAAGAAGAAAAAGAAGAAGGAGGAGGAGGAGGGGAAGGAAAAGAAGTAGAAAAAGGAGATAGGAAGGAAGGAAGGAAGGAAGGAAGGAAGGAAGGAAGGAAGGAAGGAAGGAAGAAAGGGAAAGGAAGGAAGGAAGGAAGGAAGAAAGGAAGGAAGGAAAGAAGGAAGACAGACTATTGATCAGGAAGAGCTCAAATAAAACAAAGCATATTTGGACCAGAAATCCTGATGACATTAATAATGAAGAGTATGGAAAGTTCTACGAGATTTTAACCAATGATTGGGAAGAACATTTGGCAGTAAAGCATTTCTTGTTGAAGGACAACTGAAATTCCGGGCCCTCCTTTTTGTCCAAAGATATGTTTCTTTTGATCTGTTTGAAAACAAAACACAACAACAAACATCAAGTTGTATGTGTGCAGAGTTTTCATCATGGATAGCTGTGAGGAGTTAATCCCTGAGTATCTGAATTTCATTAGAGGAGCGGCGAATTCTTAGGATCTTCCTCTAAATATCTCCCATGAAATGTTGCAGCAAGGCAAAATTTTGAAAGTTATCAGAAAGAATTTGGTCAAGAAACGCTTAGAACTATTCACTGAACTGGCAGAAGATAAAGAGAACTACAAAAAGTTTTATGAGAAGTTCTCAGAAAACATAAAGTTTGGAATTCATGAAGATTCTCAAAATTGGGAGAAACTCTCAGAGCTATTGTACTACACATCTGCTTCTGCAGATGAGCTGGTTTCTCTCAAGGATTATTGGTCCAGAATGAAGGAAAACCAGAAGCACATCTACTTTATTACAGGTGAGACCAAGGGCCAAACTGCTAATTCCGCTTTTGTGGAACATCTCCAAAAGCATGGCTTACAAGTAATCTATACGATTGAGCCCATTCATGAATATTGTGTGGAACAACTAAAGGAATTTGAAGACAAGACCTTGGTTTCACTTACCAAAGATGGACTGGAGTTTCCAGAAGATGAAGAGGGGAAAAAAAAAAAAACAAACAGGAAGAAAAAAAAAGACAAAATTTGAAAATCTCTGCAAAATTATGAAAGATATTTTGGAGGAAAAGTTTGAAAAAGTGGTTGTATCAAAAAGATTGGTGACATCCCCAAGATGTGTTGTCACAAGCACAGATGGGTGGACAGAGAACATGGAGAGAATCATGAAAGCTCAAGCCCTCAGAGACAACTCAACGATGGGTTATAATGCAGCAAAGAAGCACCTGGAGATAAACCCAGATCACTCCATTATTGAAACCTTCAGGCAAAAGACAGAGGCCGACAAGAACGACAAATCTGTGAAGGATCTGGTCATCTTGCTGTTTGAAACTACACTCCTGTCATTTGGCTTTAGTTTGTAAGATCCCCAGACATATACTAGCAAGATCTACAGGATGATCAAAATTGATGCAGGTATTGATGAAGATGATCCAACTATGGATGATACCAGTGCTGCTGTATCTGAAGAAATGCCAGCCCTGGAAGGAGATGATGACACATCACACATGGAAGAAGTAGACTAAGCTTCACCAGAACTAAATTTTTGATTGTTAATTTCATTCCTTCTGATGAGGTATTTCCCGGGATTTTTGTTTGTTTTGTTAACATTTAAAACATCTGTCTGGTATGCAAACTAAGGGAAAGATAAAGTTTCTTTCTACTTGTGTGATACTGTGATACTATGTTTGATTTGATAGGTTGGTAGAATATTTGTTGCAAGATGTAATATAACCCATTCATTTTATGGTATGAAGTGTTTAGCTCTTGAGCTAGATTTCTCATTAGACCAAATAATTTGTTGCTTGGAAGTGTTCTGAGATATAGTTTCATGTTAAAAAAAAAAAAAACAAGATAAATTGTGCTTCATCTTAAAAATTTTCATCCCCAAAATTAATTCTTCATGTACTAGACTTAGAAGTAAATACACAAACTAAAACAACAGGAATCCCCCATGTGGCTTGTTTTACAAAGGACCAAAAGCAAAATCCTAAGCTTCCCTAGGTCTTGTAATTTAGCATGGCTTGTGAGGAGAAATAGAGTGCTCAATCACATTCTACATTAAAAGGTAAATAAGGATGAAAAATAAAAGATATTAATAATGAAATTGTGAGATGATAGTCACTAAAAAGTCATAATAGTTCTTTAAGAGAAAATGAATTTCTATAAAATTGTTTTGATAATAACTAATCACCTGGTGTTGAATGTTTTGATAGGTCATGATGGAGAGTACAGCCTTCTCTTGAGTAGGACCCATATTTGATTCTCAGTATGCACAGAAGTAAGACAGCTCACACACTTCCATTAGTTGAGTTCTGAGAAATCTACTGCCCTTTGCTTCAATATCTCTATATATGAGAAAGAATATCCTCAAATAATTTTTAAGTTAAACTATTTCAGTCCTATAACTTGAGCCACATCATCTTTTCTGAAAGCAAGGAGACAGTCTATGAATACTCAAAAATTTTGAGTACAATGTTATGCTTCTTCGAAGTACTTCAATGGATAATGAAGAATCAGCATAGAACATCAAATTTTTTCATATCATACTTTCTATGAATTCCTTTCTGTCATGGGTGATATAAGCAAACTTCACAAGTAAGACTAACACTTTACTTGAGGTAATCAAATGATTTAAACCTGAGTCCCAAGTTTATTAAATATAATTGACAGGATTATGGCACAAATTCGTTTTCTTCAAGACAGATTTCAGAGATGTAAATGAGACAGTTGTAAAGTCAGAAAGAAAGACGTTTCATTATTTGTTCTAATTATTTTGCATGAAGCAGATAGAAAATGTTTATCTGTGTTTAATTTCCTGCATCTTTGTACTGTAACTGTTAAACACATTTAAGATATATTTCTTTTTTCCTCACATATATTCCTGAGGATATTAAATATGCTTGTTTCCATTATGATCTTATGACAATTCACATCACCAGTTAACGTTCATCTCCATTATCCTCTAAGATATATAAATACTGCCCATAATAAATTCCAAAAAGCACCAAAATGTTATATAGTACAACTAATGGTTTGAATATGAACTTTCAACAAGAGTTCATACATTTGAACCCTTGGTCACAATCTATGGTGGTCTTGGGCAAGACTGTGGATCCTTTAGAAGTGGAGGATCCCTGGAAGTATACAGTTACATGAGGTGGGCTTTGAAGGTTCGTATCTTGCCTATGCTTCCGGTTTACTCTAGGCTTTCTGAATGTGGATGTGTTATGAGGAGTCCACCTCCCAGTCCTTCCTGCCACCTGCACCCCTTCCTTGCAGTGGTATCTTCTGAAAGTGTAGCACAGAATATACCTTCCTTCCTCAAGTTCCTTTTGCCAGATTATTTGTTTTATTCATTTATATCTCACATATTACAACCCGACTGCAATTTCCCTTCCCTTATTTCCCCCATTGCTCATCCCCCACCTCCCCTTTCCCCCAAATCCATCCTTTGTTTACCTCCCCTCAGAAAAAAAAAATTAGCCTTTCATGGACATCAACCACACATGGCATAATATAAAGTCAGAATCATACTGTCACATGAAGACTAGATGAGGCAGCCCAGAAGGAGGTCAGTAATCCCATAAGTAAACAAGAGTATCAGTGAATTCACACTCCCACTGTTAGGAATCCCAAGAGTAAACCAAGCTACTCAGGCATAGCATATATTCCTAGGACCTGGGTCATATGCTTACAGGCTCCCTGATCTCTGCAAGCTCTCGTAAGTCCTAGTCAGTTGATTCTGTTGGCCATGTTCTCCTGGTGTCCCTGATCCCTCTGGTTCCTCCAATAATTCATTGTCCTCTTCTGTAGAACTCCGGTAGCTCTGCCTAATGTTTAGCGGTGGGACCCTATATTGACTCCCATCAGTTTCTGGATGAAGTCCCTCTGGTCTCTTTGATGAAGATTATACGAGGATCTTGTCCCAGAACACTCACCAGGAAGGACAAGCTGTAGATCAAAGGTCTTGTGGCTGGTTTGGTGTCCTATTCCCTCCATGTCCAAGGCATTGCCTGGTTATAGAAGGTGACTGGTTCAGATCTATGTCCTCCATTCCTAGAAATCTTTGCTAGGGTTTCTCTCATAGATTCCATAAAATTTGCCTTGCACTAGGTGAATGCCTTGACACTAAATGCCCTCCAATTCCAATCTTCATCGCAGTATTTACTTCCTACCATTTGGTTCCTCCTGTTCCCAACACCCCAATTCCACCCATGAAATCTATTCTATTTCTCCATATCCAGGGAGATCCCAGTGTTTCCACTTAAATACTTCTTACCCAAAGGGTACTCTATCCATTCAGAAGAATACTTGCTCAACTATGTCTATAGGAGCTTTATTCATAAATAACCTAGATGTCCCTCAACTGAAGAATATATAAAGAAAATGTAGTACACCTCCATAATAAAGTATTACTCTGTTGTTAAACTGTCAATTAGCATAAGCCATTAACCACCTGTTGGTTATATGGATATTTTTGTATTCTAGACTATGATGTGGGATGGCCTCCTGTGTGCTGTGAATATGATTTATGACCATTGGTTAATAAAGAAGCTGGTTTGGGCCATAGACAGTCGGAATAGAGCTAGGTAAGAAATTCAAACAAAGATAAAGGGAAGAAGGAGGAGGAGTCTGAGAGTTGCCAACAGTCACTGAGGAAGCAAGACATATAGAAAATTATGCAACACCACAGATACATAGATATACGTAGATTGATAGAAATATGTTAATTTATATGCAGAGCTAGTCAGTAAGAAGCCTGAGTCATTGGCCAAAATGTTTATTATTAATATAAAGCCTCAGAGTGGTTACTTGGGAATTGGTGAGCTGAAGAGAAATTCCCAGTTACAAGACTGTTTCATGTTTTCTGCAGACCTTGAAATCACTAGAAGACCCAGGGAAATTGAGATAATGGTCAAGCCCTGGGAAAGTGAGCTGTGTTACTTGTTGTCCAATCTCTGTGTAGTGGGAAAGAGCAAGGCTTATATGACGTCCTGTCTGAAGTATTCTGTGAGACTGAACCATCTCAGCCAGAAGCCCTGAGGTTCTTCTGGATGTAGAACTCTGAGGAAACTGCAACAGAGGACTTCAGAGAAGCAGGAACACCTGGGCCACCGGTTTTACTGGTCTCTGCTTCCCTTGCTCTGAAAAAAACAATGAACTTTTTAAGGTAACATACCCATCTTCATTAATATAAATATTGACTGTACCTTAAAAACAAGTCAGCCAAGGATGAATTTTTATTTTGTGTTTCGGCAGGAAAAATATGCTTCAAAAGTCTTGTAGTTTTCCTAGGTCTATTCCTTTATGTCCGTAGCTTCAATTTTCATTGGGTCTCCTGTGATCAAACCTGATCCCTTTTAAAGTGGATTTTGCTTTCTGTGGAAACAAAATGATAACTCTCCATAGAAATCTATTTTTTACTTCCATTTTGAAGTTAAGACATTTTAAAAATATGTAGGTTGATTTAACTTATCAGTTTTCATGATCCAGAGACTCCAAACAGCTCCCATTTACTCATCAGCATTCAAAAAATTCAAAGAAACCACAATAACATACAGCCTTCAGCCTCCCTGTGTATTTCCCATGTCTGTGGCTTAATCTTTTTTCTGTTATTATATTACTCTTTCTTTAAAGACGTTTTTATTTTTAAACTATTATTTTAAATTTATCTATTTATTTAAATAACTGTCTATAAATTTTTCCTTTTTTAATGAAAAAATATTAAGGACATTATAACCTGTTTAGAGGTTTTTCCATACAAACCTGCCTTTCTGTATATCTAAAACTTTTCTGTCTGCACGAGCAAAACTGTTTTTTAATTTTTTATTGATTTTATTGAGCTATACATTTTTTCTCTGCTCCCTTTTCTTCCCTCTCCTCTCCTTCTAACCTCTCCAATGATCCCTATGCTCCCAATTTACTCAGGAGAACTTGTTTTTTTCTATATCCCATGTAGATTAGATCCATGTATGCCTCTCTTAGGGTCGTCATTGTTGATATGTTGTCATTGTTGATATGTTCTCTGGGATTGTGAATTGTAGGCTGGTTTTCTTTGCTTTATGTCTAAAAGCCACTTATGAGTGAGCACATATGATATTTGTCTTTCTGGGTCTGGGTTACCTCACTCAGTATGATATTTTCTTGATTTATCCATTTGCCTGAAAATTTCAAGATGTCGTTTTTTTTCTGTGTAGTACCTATTTTCCTTATCCATTATTCAGTCAAGGGGCATTTAGGTAGTTTCCAGGTTCTTAAACTGCTATACAGCTTAGCTCATGGTGCACTGGTATCTAGCTCCTACCCTTTCAGTTCCCTGAGAGTTGAGTCTCGCTACATACGTTGCCTACAGCAGTATGAAATCAGAATTTTCTCAGAGGTTTCACGGTAAATGTGGCTCCTACTGATGTAGGCATTTCTACCTAGTCTTCTGCAACCAAGTAGTACACTACCCACTGCTCATAAACCCCATTCAAGTCCATGGTAGCAGGGCCTCTTAAATGAATATGCCTCTGTATGCCACTAGCACTATGGACACCAGGAAGGCACAATTGCTTGCATGCCTAAACTTTTTTTTCAAGCTTTCTCAGCTTATGTGGACAATGCAATTAGTGTAGTGAGTTTTCCTTTGTCCCATATGCCAGGTGTCAATCATGACATGGGCATGTATTATTAATTATGAAATTTGGGCTTTTAGTTTAGGCTTGTTATTAACTAGTTTGTATAGCATAAATTAACCCATATCATTAAATCTATGTTCTTTTATGTGGCTCGGTTACCTTACCCTGTATCCCTATGTTGCTCCCTTTCTGTCAAGTTAGCAACTCAGCCTTTTTTTTCTTCTTCTTCTCAGAGTTCTCTCTGTCTCCAGATGTCCCACATAACCTCTTTTTTTTTTGGCCTGGTTATTGGCCATTCACCTTTTTATTAAGCCAATCAGAGGGCAGTTTCGCAAAGGCATGTTTACCATGTACGAAAATATTATCGCACAACACTCTACGAAATCTACAAAAAAATAGTCTTGATAAGTGTGGAGAGACAACATGTATTTAGAAGAAAGAAACATAATATCACTTGTAATATGATTTTTAAAATATTGGGCAGAGATTGAGAAACATGGTACATTAGTTAAGCATTTTTGCTACTTGTGGGAGTTAAGGTTTAGTTCCTACCACCTACATGACAACAACCACTTAGAAGGACAATTACAAGGGTTCTCATACCCCCTTCTGGTATCCTCACTGAATACAACTGAAGCATATATTTATGTTGTGACAGACATTCATACATATAAAATCAACATAAAGGCATCTTTTAACACTTTTGATATCCAAAGGTTTCATTTTAGTCATCTGATCATTTCAAGTCCACACTCACTGGAACATGAGCTCGGAATTTCAAATACTACAGTAAGCATGAGAGTTACCTTAGGTTAAACTCGGAATGCTGTGTTCCTTCATAATTTGCTTCTTGAATAAATAGTAATATAAAAATCACTTATAATATGATCTTTATACTATTGGGCAGATGTCTAGAAACATGGTACATGAGTTAAGCATTTTTGCTATTATTCATCATACAAATGCTGTCATTGAGAATTCTTCAGTAAGGAAAAGTTCATTCTAGCAGGCAGGGCAGTACAATTCCACAATATGCGAAGGCCTCTAAGATACTAAAGTACACATAAATTTGGAGTACATAATGTAAAAAATTATATTCTATAAAAAACCAAAACAAACATAAAAAGATAATTCTATAAGATAAAGAATATTATTATTATTATTATTATTATTATCATTATCATTATTTTCTTTTTTGAGAGAAAGATTGTCTGAGAAGCAGGTATGGATATCCTGGAACTCACTCTGTACATCAGGTTGGTATTGAGCTTATAGAGAACCATCTGCCTATGCCTCCCAAGTGCTGGGATTAAAGGCTTATACCACCATCGTTAGCAGGAAAAGTAGATTTTGTGCCAAATACTATAAAATAAAGAAACATTAAATAAGTGCAAAGGGATCTGTTCAACAAAATAAAAATAACAATTATAAGTATGCTATACATATAAATATTTATTTTTTTCTTTGAGAATTTTATTAGAAGTTTCCTAATCATGCTCACCTTTCCCTCCCTACTCAATACTTTGTTATACAATTCTTAAAACCATGAAATGATGATTATATAGTATAAAATAATTTTCATGTTAACAATGATGTTTTAGAAGGAAGAAAATGGCATCAGGGTACAAAGTTTTTTCCTCTCCATTTTTTCTTATGCTCATCTTATCTCCAAAATGTAAAGCAATGGAAATAATTAAATACTTGGAATTTTCCCAAACAGATGTTTTTTTTCTGAACAAAACAAACATTCATTTATAACTTAAACAATTGTTCATAAACTCATGATAATGATGATTTATGCAAAAAATGCTGAAATAACAGTTGCAATTTTGCTACTAGATCACTAGATGGTATGCAGTTCTTTCAGGAAATGTTTGTAACAATACGTTTGTTTTACAATAAAAATGCTAAGATATATGTACTTATGTTCATTTATCAAAAATGAATAAACATATACAACATTATATAAAATATTCTAAAATCTTCTGCTAAATTATAATTTCTTATTTAATAAATATTAACCATCTTGTTTACTTTTAGTTTTTAATTTATCCCTAGGTTTATGGTGGTATATAGGGAATACAAAGATTTTTATTAGTTAACCTTAGATTTATCATCTTTTTCAATTATCACAGAATAGTATTATTCCAATATTGAGTCCTGATATCCTACCTGATAATGCTATAATTTTAAAAAGTAATTTGGGATTATCTTAATAGTCCATTCATGTATACAAACATATAGATTGATATTATAAGCTATAAGAAATATGTGGTGACTCAATATTTCATGGAAGTGTCAATGATCAAAATTTAAGGAAAAAATTTACAGGCAACATTGAAAACCATCATTACTTTAATAAATTAGCACATTATATATACATTCTAAGCAGGACTTACTTATGGTTGTAGAACATTGTTATCCTTAATTAGTAATTCCAGGGTATAAATGAGCCATTCTTAGCTACAAAAAGCTACCTTAAACATTAACAGAATAACAACTTACAAATTAATATAAAGTGAAATTACATACTGAAATTTAAGTGCTACATGATATTTTGTAGTTTATTTTTAAGAAATCTAAAGTAAATTTAATCATTAAAGTAAATGTGTTTGATTGTATTTAGTTTTTTATTCATTAGTATAACTTTCCTCTCCTGAATTCAATCTGTAATGGTTATTCAAGACTGAGTTCCTCAATCTTGGATTTAAAAATAATAGTAGCTGTAGTCATATTAAAGCAAAGGACTGTAGGAAATTATAACAGGTGTGGAATCAACAGGTGGCCATCTAGAGAAGCTGGTTTGGAAGAAAGGTACCAGAGTTGCTGGCATGGACTTTCTATTTTATTGCATGTTCAATCAACATATTTTTGCAGGAACTGTGGAAGGACGTTTAAAAGAAATCTCATGCTAGCTTAGAATTGAGAAATAGATGGTTATTTATTTTGGGATAAACTCAAAAATCAGAATCCTCTGCTTGAATCGAGAGCAGAAACGGAATCTGACAACCAGAAAGTGTGGCTGGAAGAGGACTCAGGCTCTCCACATCAGCATATATGGTATAAGAGGCCACGCCCCAGGAGGCTGGAAACCACTGGCTACAAGACTTCCTACAGCAAGGAACTTCTAGTATAGATGGTCCATGGGTACAGACAATTGAACTTTCTCCAAGAAATGTACTATACAAAGAATACTATACAAAGAATACTGCCTGATAAAAAGCTAAGGGTTGGCAAGAGGAATGAATCAGGGGCTATAGGAACTGACCCTAAAGCATGATGACCTGAATTCCATCTTGCCCTAACACACACATGGTAGGAGAACAACATCTACTCCTCATAGTTTTCGTCTGACCTCCGTTCCTGCATCCTTTGAGAAGTGGGTAACACTGTCTGTGCACGCCTTTAATCCCAGTACTCGGGAGGCAGAGGCAGGTGGATTTTTCTAAGTCCAAGACCAGTCTGGTCTACAAGAGCTAGTTCCAGGACAGACTCCAAAGCTACAGAGAAACCCTGTCTCAAACAAACAAACAAACAAACAACAAAAAAACCTTGCAAAGATTAGACATATTACATATTTTTTGTAAACTAATATCCAAAATGTTCAGAAAACAGTCATAATGTGTATGTTATAAAAAGTAGGGTGTCATAATAGGAATGAGATAATAAAATCTACTGATAATATGTGGGATATATCAAGTTGGAATATTACTGACATGGATTTCCAAAATGTTATCTTAGCAATGGTTCATCAACTAGCAAAGTTTCTTCTAAAACAAGTGTTTTAGAAAAAAAAAATCAATAAGATAAAATGTTACCAAAAAGATCCCAGTAGAAAATAGAAAGCTGAGAAATACAAATAACTGAAAAAATGATCACATGTTGGATGGTTAATAAAGGGGTGATTATCAAGAATAGACTGTGTAGTAGGGAAAGAGAAAGAGAGAGAGAGAGAGACAGACAGACAGACAGACAGACAGACAGACAGACAGACAGACAGAGACAGAAACATAGAAAGTGAATTTCATGGTTATTTTCATAGAAAATGAACATGGAAAATGAAACTTAGAAATGAAAGTAGTAATTAAAGATTAAAATGCACTTCAATAAGCAAATTATATGTATAGAAATTACATAATGACAAAACATCATCAAAAGACAAAAGTTCTACATATATATTTAGGAAAAAAACTACAAATGAACTTTGGAGAAACATTTCCAACATGGAGAATTAAAGACTGGAGACCTGGAAACTGAGCTCTGAACAAGTGAAAGCATGTCCTAAGATACAATAAATGAGGATGCAGAGAAGAGAAGCAGACTGACGAGCTAATCATATCTAGTTAATATCTGTTGACCTTAATATTTCCTAAATATTTATCATTCCAAAAAACATAGCCTATAAATTTTTAGATGAGTAACATAATGTAGAATGATTTAGATTACTATGAGGAACCAAATTAACAGGACTATTAACCCAGATGCATTGTCAATAATAAACCATTAAGGACGGGGATTCATCCAAAAGTTGCGAGACGGTGAAAAGAAGTTGTAAAAAAATTAATGTATCTTTGGGTTTATCACAGTAAAAATGAAATATTTAAAAACATGCAGGCACTAACTAGGGCAATTATGAGAAAAAAAAGACAGTGGAAATGTAAAGTCAATTATCACAATCCAATAGTTAATATTCTTTCTAAGGTAGGGAAAAGAGAAGAAAGAAAATAAACTTAAATTAATCGGAAGAAATTCATAACAAAAGTTAGAATTAAAGATGATGAAGGTGGAAACATGAATCACTGTGAGAATGTATGAAACACTGCAAGTGTCCAGGTGGCAGATGAACACAAAGCAAGTCTATTTTCCAGGCACAGAAGGTTCGGCTCACATATGACCTCACAGCAGGCAGCACAGAAGCACACCACCTAGGTAAGGTCAAGCTAGAAAAATTTCATCATGGATGGGGCAGGAGGGATGTACGGACTCCTGTTCCTACTGAGGACATATTAGCAATTGATTGTTGGTGAGAGATGGTGAATAATCTTTTAAAAAGTGTATAGCCATTGGTAGGTCCACCATATGGTTAGTACAAATGGAGTTACTATACTGAAAGTTCTGGGCAGGACAATAAGATAAACGTAAATACAATCATATATACTATACACAAAGCAATAAAACTGGAAATACTTTCACATGACATCTCTGTCTTCAGGGAAAATAAAAAAAATATCTAGAAAATATTCCTAGAACTATTAACGCAATTCACCCACTTGTGAGGAAAACCCATTATGGAAAATCACCATGAACCTCTACATATTAATGAGAATTTTTTTTTTTTTTTTTTTTTTTTTTGGTTTTTCGAGACAGGGTTTCTCTGCAGCTTTTTTAGAGCCTGTCCTGGAACTAGCTCTTGTAGACCAGGCTGGCCTCGAACTCACAGAGATCCGCCTGCCTCTGCCTCCCGAGTGCTGGGATTAAAGGCGTGTGCCACCGCCGCCCAGCTAATGAGGAATTTTTGGAAACAGTCAAAAGCATAGCTACGTTGAGAAGGACTTCAGGAATAACAATAAACCATATGGTTAAAAAGCCTAAATGCAGAAGATGAATACTCAGTGTAATAATAAGCTGCAGCTAAAACAATGGAAAAAAGGAAGTAAAGCTTCCTGTTTGTCTGGTTTCCTCTCTTAATGCTGTGCCTACCAAGAGTAAGATAGATAGACATAGGTAAGTATTTACCAAACTATTAAGAAGTCATAGACAACTCAGACTTGTTTTACAGACCACTAAATGAGAAATAATTAGCAGCTGACAGCTGCTTACAAGGGACAGCAATTTTCTCGAAGAAGGTTACTCACGCTCCAGTAGATGATACTACACCCTGCACATATGGGCAGCATGAATTCACCAGTTAGATTTAGTGAGCTATTTACTTTTAATAGGACAAGAAGTTGGAAGGAGGGTCTGAGGAAGACTGGAAGGAATTGGGAGACAGAGTGTGGTGAGTATAGTCACAATGCATAGCATACATAAATATTCAAAGAAGAAATACTGCTTTAAAATATGAGTTCTTTATCATTTATTTGTCCTTATTGTCTAAAATTTAACTTTTTCCCCAATTTCTGAGGAAGGGACGTGATGGAGACCTTAAGTTTAGACTCTTTCCTCATAAGGTCTGTCTCTGCATCTTTGTGCCTGTATTCATTTGCTGCTGGAGGAAGCTTCTCTGACAATTGGACAAGACACTGATCTATAAACCTAGCGTGGTGAAAGCAGGTGTATCCCCAATTCTTTTGCCTGCTCTTGGGACCTATCTCCTTCTTTTGGTTGTTTTTCCGAGTCTTGATATGAGAACTTGCGTTACTCAATAAGCCCCGAGTTTAGGCTATGACATTCAAGGATTCTTGGGTTATAAATTCAGATTTAACTTATTTCACAGTTATCATTGGGCAAACTCATGATCTCAGGGAGGCCGATGGGAGGTGAAAGCATTTTAATTAATTTGTAAATTGGTTGGGGCTTTTCCCCACTACTTACCAATAAGTAGCATGTGGTTATACCTTCAGCCAAATCTTTTTCCCTACCCAAATGGTCTTAACAAATAAAACCAGAAATATATAAATCATTGGCAAATTCTTTTAGCACTGGCTTTGCAAAAAAAAAAATGCTTCTTGATTTGGATACTCACCTTGAAATTTTTTCCATTTTCATTTGCCATTAATGAGGTTATAAACTTGTCCAACAAATATAATGTTGTTGGGGCCAACAGACCCCTGTTTTAAAACAAACTTAAAATAATAGTTGGCAGAGTAGTTGTTTCCAGAAACTGGTTTATAAGGTAATCATTAAAGATAATGTTTTTCAGATTTCTTCTAATAGTTTATCTTGTTTAGTTCTGTTTGTCTATGTTTTCTTGGAGGACTGCCCTTTTCTGAAGAGAAAACAGAGGGGAATGGATCTGGGGAGTAAGCGGGGAAGTTTGGGGGAGTAGAAGAAGGGCAAACTGTAGTTGGGTATGTTGTATGAGAAAAGAATCTACTCAATATACATAAAATTAAAAAACAACACATTATTTGAATGATTTAATAATTTCTTTTATATATTGTATGACTATTTCTTAATGGATTACAACTATGATTATCTTGAGCTTTTCCTACTGTTGGATATAATACTGAAAGCTTTGCTTTGGTTTATTCTTCAAGGAAACAGTGATCATGATGAGGAAATCCTGGTGACAGGACCTTGAATCAGCTAGTCATATTGTGTTGGCAGAAAAGAGCAGTGAATGCTAATGTATATTTCGGTTTCTTCCTTTTATTCAGTATAGACCCGCCCCCCAATCCTATGGTATATAGTACTGTTAACAGTTAGTAAGTCTTCCCACCACAACCTAATGGAGATAATTCTCCAAAGGTGTCCAGAAGCTAATCAAAGCTAGATTCGTTTTCACTGGTCTTCCAGAAGGTTGTTCCCCATGTGATTCTAGATCCCTACCGGTGGTCTTTCATTACATACAGGTACTGCAGTGTAGAAACGTGTACTATTATTTATTGTTTGCATGTTTTTCAATGACGTTGCTTCCTTGCCTATAGACTATTGATCATAATAGTAGTAGGTAAAATAAAGCTTAAAGCAAAATGATATCAATGGTGAGCATCCTTAAATATGTACTCTTATTCCTTTATTTCAACATGGTGAAAGTTACTTTGAAATTGGTCTTATAAAATCTATGCTTAATGATTTACAATAGAAAATAATGTTCATTATGCTATGTGCTGCTGTGTTAGCACAAAGAACAAAGACACGAATAAAAAACAAATAACTAAATGTTTTGGTTCTATATTCTATTTTTTTTTTTTTTTTGGTTTTTCGAGACAGGGTTTCTCTGCAGCTTTTTTAGAGCCTGTCCTGGAACTAGCTCTTGTAGACCAGGCTGGCCTCGAACTCACAGAGATCCGCCTGCCTCTGCCTCCCGAGTGCTGGGATTAAAGGCGTGCGCCACCACCGCCCGGCTGGTTCTATATTCTAAAATAAAATACTACAATTTATATTTTTGCAATTCTAAATTTTGGTGTATGGATAAATTATAAAAAATTCATTCATTTGATATGTATAAACACAATTTAGAGATTTTCTTTGACATATTCTATTTTATTGATTAATTCAATACCCTAAATCTTAATTCCTTATTCCTATAAAAATCAAGTTCTTGTCAGTTATGAAGTGAAAAATATACACACCAAGAAGAAAACACTGAATTTGGTATTTGAAAACAATAAGTTTCCATTTGTTTAACATTGAAGATAAGATGAATGAATATACCATGTGCAGTGTTTACACATGGTATAGATACTCCATCTATCTCTCTGCTTGTTCTATGTATACATGTATATACATGCATGCATGTTCCTCTCTATATACAAAGAATTTAAGAAAGAGCATATTGCTGTATTTTATAATCAAAATGGTAACTGTAGAAAATTTAAACTTTCATACACAGCATTTACATCTCAACACTGCAATGAAAGTTATAAATTCATTATACCAATTGCTGTTCAACCTTTTCTCAAGATTTTATTTTTCTACACAATTATTTAGTAAGAACTTTAAAGAAACTAATAAAAAATATTTAGCAAACGAATATTTTGCTTTGTTGTGATGAATTATAACCACCCATTGGTAGCAATCTTCTGTTAATTTGATATTTAATTCAACCTGTGGTTACTTCTTGAGCTGATTTTTGTGGTTGATTGTTGCCCTGGGAAAAATGTTCCTGAACATATTGCTAATTTTCCAGTGCTAATTATCTTGAAAAGAACAAAGATACGTGATGGTCTTCTGCAAACCTGAAATCATCCGGCTCTTTATATTTGTGGCTTAATTGCTCTGCTAGGGAGGACTTTGGCTTTCAACATGTGAAAAAGAGAGAAATGTAGAAGATTGTATTATGTGTTATTTGTATTCATAAACAAACAAAACCCATGAAGCATCTGTTCTAGACTTAATGATATCTTTTCTCAGAATATCCTGAGAGTCCCTGCTTCCCTGTCTCGTTGTCACATGGAATACCATTGGCCCCAATGTCCCTTTTGAAAGACAGGTTTACTGCATGAAAAATTTCTACTGGGAATGCATTTGCATTACTACTGGTCTATAATGTAAAGATTTTACTGAATTGCTTCTATTGTTCTCTCCTAGTTTATGCTGGGTCAACGACATGTGGATGATTAGGTTTATATCTTTTTACTTCTTACTTTTCCTTTGTGAGGAAAACATCAGACAAGGGAACTAACTAGGAAATCATCAATAAATGCAAAAATATTTTCTTTTACTGACTTACATTTAACAATTTTTTATACTTAAAACAAGTTTTAAATGTACATATGTTGATCATATTCTTCCCATCCTCCAAGTCCTTCCCAATCTTCATCCTCTTCCTAATCATTCAACTATAAGTTCCTAATTGATTCCTGAAAACACCCCAAACCAAACAAAAACACGCTGAACTTTAAATAAGTAAAAGCATGCAAATAAAGAAAGCTCTGGAGTCCATTATATGCTGATCAACTACTTCTGACCATGAAGCCTGTCCTGAGTGGTTGATATAGCCCATGCCACTCTAATGGAAAAACTTTTTCCCTCTCCTAGCTGATATAAGTGACATTCAGAATTGTTTAACCTAGTGCTAGATACTCAGTTACTTGTTCATTAACTCATTTGTAAAATATAACAAAATAAAATAGAAGATAAAATAAAAATGATCATATGGAAGTTGGACAAGTAAAACCAGTAGAAGGAAGAGAGCACAGTAAAAGGCATAAGAATCAGAGATCCATTCATTTGCACACTCAGGAATCTTATAAACTCACTAGACTTGAAGCTATAATGAATATGAAGAAGACCTGGGAAAGACCTGTGCAGGCTCTGTGTACGCTGCTTCAGTGTCTGTCAGTCCTTATGAACTTTGATCATGTTGATGTAGAGAGCCTGGTTTTCTGATAGTCTTCCATGCCCTCTGGCTCTTACACTATTTTTGCCTCCTCTTTCAAAGGGTTACCCGAGTTACTGGGGTGGGATTGGACTTGATGGGGATATCCCATGTAGGGCTGAGTGTTCTGAGGTCTTTTCTGCATAATGTCTGGCTCTATATCTCTATATTTATTCCCATGATTACGGATGAATAGGCAATGATCCATGAGTATAGCAGAATATGATTGGGTATCATTTTATCACAATATTCTATTGTCTTTTTTTTAGACAAGTAGTATTAGTTTTTACTCTGAATGACTGGACTATCTTGTCTCAGGTTCTTGGCCAGTCAAGAAGTATTGGGTACGAGAGCCATCTCATGGAGTGTGTCTTAAGTCAAGTTGGATATTGGTTGGTTATTCACATAAACTTGGTACCACCTAACATATGTTACAAGCAATAAATTATTGTAGATATGGGTTTGTTTCTGCTTCGTATTTATGCTACTCTATTGAGAACATGTACAGTATATTCCTGTACCAAGAATTCCGGAAGATAGTAGTAAAAATTCTAACCATTTTAAAACTAGAATTTCATTATCTGTTATGCTTCCTTCCATTTAAAATTGCCACGTTTGACCATATAAAAAATAAAACTACTGAGCCATTTATATAAACTGAGCACAATACCAAATAAATTAGCACCTTTCTTCCAGGTTACTTCCAAACTTAACTGCTCAATGTTATGCTACTTCTGTCATGAGACTTTGAAACTGTAGGTATTTTCATAAAAGTATAAAATACTATTGAGGGATCCTGTGTATTTTTGCATGAAAATGAAATATGTTTAAGAAGCACCATAATTCCATTTCTGTAACACAATGAGAATTTTCCTCACAACATTAATACAAACAAAGGATAAGATAATAAAATGTGTCAAAACATCTTTAGTCATAGATATTGGTGAAGAGTACGTGGAGGTCAATCTATATTTTAAATGTTTCTCCACAAGTGATTTTCTTGAAAACACAAGTTTGGTTTTGTCTTCCAGATCAAATGAAATAATAATATCAATACATGATTGCTCTAGCCATTTGTGATGCAAAGGTAGTTAGTGATGGTTACAAGTTATGACCGTGAACATGGATGATGTGCTTGTTGAGTAAGTTCACAAATGGAGCTTTTGGATAAGGAACTATAAATGAATCATGTATAGCGCTGAGGGCTGTGATTATCTGAGTGGCCTGTGCTGTTACCATCCCCATGTTATGGTTCAGTCTTGAGCTAATGCTGAGGGCCTTGCCGTGATCTGTAGATGGGGGTCTGTGTTCATCTTCATTGCCCATGTTATGCCAGGTGGCCATTGGAACTATGCCTATTAAAATCTGATGGCCATGCTGAGCTGGTAACATCCTTCACTGGCTCTATAAGAGATGCCTTATGTTTGTCATGAAGCAGAAAAGCTGGCCCCATCCCTCATTGGAGAGCTGGGCTCATACTCACAATAGATGGTTCCACCCTTTACCACTGGCCGGTCCCTATGGCATGGGCTTAGAAGAGCTGACTCCATTCCCCACCTGGAGGGGAGATAGTTCCAGAGGCCAGGACTGACCAAATCAACTACCATCCAGACCCCTATATAGGGCTTTGAGTTGGCCTACTACAACATCTACCAGATCTGTAAACTACTGGAATACGATAAGGTACTGTAGGATCATAGCTACAGGATCTCTGTGGCTCAGGAAAACAGCGGGATGTTCAAGAGGAGTTTTGGTGAGGGTCCAATATTGATGGTGTACCCGAAGCCAGAGGCCTGGACCAAGACTAACAACTCATTGCAAGGAACATTTGTGAGCAACGTTGATAGGACAAAGTGATCTACTCCCTGACACCACAGCTTCCAGTGCTGCCGAGGTAAATGAAGAGGACTTAACATAGTGAAGGGAACCCTGATGGCTCTTTGTCTTTGGAGAGGGGTATGGGTGGAAGGGAGGGGAAGGAAAGGGGAAGAGGAGGGGAGGAGATGGAAATCTTGAATAAAAAAATGAGAAAAAGAAAAAAAAAGAAAAAAAAGAGGTGCTGGAGAGGCAGGAAAGACAGAGGAGTGAGGAGGTTTTTGATTTTTAATTAATAGTTTTAAAATTTTATTTTGAGAAAGACTTTATGGGAGTGAGGGGCTGTTTCGAGGGACTGGGGAATGAGCAGGACTGGAGTACATGATGTAAAACCTCGAAACAATCAATAAAATATTATGCTAAAGAAAATCCTGCAGTAATTTCATAGAAAATTATTTTTACACTGCAACATCTGAGAGGAAGGCGATTTTTAGGCATACAGTAATGTGTGACAAACTTAATTAACTGAAGGAATGTCAAACCATTAAGTAATCTTAAAATTTATGTTTATTTAAATGTCACTGTGTTACAAGTAATTCAAACTATAAATATTGTGTTTTGTTTCATATATTTCAGTAACATATTTACAGATGTAATATACAATCAAGGCAAAAGTAATGAAAGGAATGACATATTTTGTCAAAATTTAAAACTAAATGAGACATAAGGTGTAGCGTCTGTTTCTAAATAGCTTAGCTGAAATTAGAATTAAAACTTCTTTATATATATATAAATTGACATATTAATTAACTTAATTAATTAACATATATATGTTAATTTTAGATGACTGATTCACCGTAAATGCGTTTTCTCAAACATTATATTTTACATACACATGCCTGGCCTCAGTGACTTTCCTTATGACCACTGAGTTATGGCACAAGAGTCCATAACCCCTTTCTTGTATCATTGAATCTGAACCCAGATCCACATTGCTAAGTTGCTCAGCTCTGTTGCTTGCTGTTGCTGGAACATGGTCTCCTCTTTCAATTACATTTTCACCTGCTTTGTGTTTTGAATGGTTTTCTTCGCTATCTAAACTTGGCTGTTCAGGATCTTGCTCTACGGACCAGGATGATGTCAAACACAAAGATCTCTCTGCCTCAGCAATCCTAATACTTGGGTTAAAAGTATATGCTACCACACCAAGCCCTAAACTTTTTATTAATTCCTTTTTACTTTTTTTAAAAAATATATTCATTTATTAAAAATTTCCACCTCCTCTTATTTCCCTCTCACTCCCTCCACTCCCCCTCCTCCCTCCCTCTCTCCAGTCCTAAGAGAAGTCAGGGTGCCCTGCCCTGTGGGAAGCCCAAGGCCCTCCCCCCTCCATCCAGGTCTAGGAAGGTGTGCATCCAAACAGACTAGGCTCCTAAAAACCCAGTACGTACAGCAGAATCAAAACACAAGCTGGATGCTTAGCTGCATAGCGCCTGACTCTGAAGTCACCCAACCTTTCATCCAATTAGTATTAGACTTTTGCTTAATTTTTTTTTTAACTTCTTGGTTTTCTTTTCTTCACAAATTGTACATTTTGCATTTTTTCCTTGCTTAGATTGCTCCTTTTCGTTAAATATCTGCATAAGAAGCAGTCACATTGCTTGAAAATATTCAAAAAAGTCTCCAAGATACATAATAAAATTCCTCTTCTCAAGCTCCTCTTGAGCCAGGACCCCACAGTTCAACTTACCCCCAGCATAACTGCCTTCCATATTTCTTCTAGTATTGCCCATTAATCCCCATGGGGTGGGGTGGGATGGGGGTAAGGGGAGATGGGGAGAGAAAAGTGTGAAACATTCAACTTCTTTTGTCATCCAAAATCAACAGTCCCCCTAATACGAACACTGTCAAGTAAGGCTTACCAAAGCAATTATTATCTCATGGAAATATATTAACATAGATAAATATATGAATAAACATACACTCACAATTTCACATGAGAAAAATTGGGCCCCTAAGATGCTTCTGTAGATAAGATTCTGCTAATACTGATGACTTGTGGTGAGTAACAGGAGCCAATTAGTGCTTAAAAGAGAAAATTCAACACTCTATGTGGTCCTCTGATCTGCACATGCACTATTATTTGCATATACCCACACAAATATGTACATGCATATGAAAATGCATATCAACATATAATGGGTACATAATGCAATAAGTAACACAACAAGTAGAGGAAAATTAAAATAATTACATACCCCAATTTGTTCCACTATATAGAATATGTTTTAACAAAAAAAGTTTTTACTATTTATTTTATTATAACCTATTTTTGTTATTTACAGCTAATATATAACTTATAAACTCTTTACAATGCATCAGAATATATTTGTTATAAATGAGGGAATTTATTTCATTATATATAACAATAAAATAATTAAATGATTTGTTATGAACACAAATTCCTGTAGACCAAAGATTTTAGATTTTATTTGCACCACTGAAAGATTGTGGAAAAAAAAATAAGGCAGAAAAGCTATCTACACAAAGGGTAGAAAGATTGTAAGAGTAAGAAGAGGAGTTAACTCCAGTGGAAAAGTTTCTTTCAGACACAGGGGTGCACATATGAATGTACAGAAACAATCAATTCATACCTGAAACCCACAAGCGTTCAAGCCAAACAAAGATCCCAACATGGAGGACTGAAATGGGCACAAAGTCCCATCCCTCACCCAGAAACTATTTACAAGAATAATTGCTAAGGGAGAAAATACAAGATTTTCTTTAATGGAATAGCACTGAGTATATCAGACAGACTACAGGGCAGACTTCATGCTCAGGAATCATAGACCAAAATAGAATTCATGTTATTTTTGTTTTTGTGGGATTTTTATTTTCTGCTTTTGTTATTAGTTTTACTGTGCGGTTGTGTTCTTGTTTTGGCTTGTTCATTGTGTTTTTCCTTAAAAGAGACAAAAAGCATAAAGTTAAACATACATGGAGGGATGGAGGATCTCTGAGTAACTGATGAATAGGAAAAAATGTGATAAAAATGTATTATATTTTTAATTTAAAAAGTTAAAAATAAAAAATAATATAAAATTATACATCTGGTTATTTTGTATATTGTACCATTTTACTTGATCATTTTTTTTGAAAAATAGTACAAGATTGTTTCTCTGGATATCAAAGAAAGAAGGAAAGACTTAGAGAAATGCTCTCTTTTTCCTCAGTTATTGGTAATATACAACTCTTTTATTTGAACTGTTCAATAAAATGTACCACTTGAGTATATATTTGTCTAAAGATTCTCTTAATTTCTGTTTTCAAATTTATGTTTCATTACACTTTAGGAATTAAACTAGTTAAAAGTTTTCTTTGGTTCTAGCAATCAAGTTTCCCAAAACTATACATTTCATTTGTACCATAGCATTGACAGTCAATTAGCTGATTCTAAGGTAACAAAGACGGCTTTCTGACTGAAAACCGACATAGTGATTGCCTCAAAAATAACAAGGATGTGGTTATAGAAGTATATTCCAAATTTTCTCTGATGTCACTAATGCTAAAAAAAACGAACATTTGTTAACTTGAGAATGCTTACTTTAGAACCTTCACCTGGCATTGGATGGAGAAAATGACAGAGCCCCACATAGGAGCACCGGACTGAGCTCCCAAGGTCCTGATGAGGAGCAAAAGGAGGGAGATCATGAGCAAGGAAGTCAGGACCATGAGGAGTGCATTTACCCATTGAGACGGTGGGACAGATCTAACGGGAGACCACCAAGTCCAGCTGGAATGGAACTGATGGAACAGGGGACCAAACCGGACTCTCTGAATGTGGCTGATGGTGGAGGAGGACTGAGAAACCAAGGACAACGGCGATGAGCTTGAACTCTACAGCATGGACGGGCTCACTGTGAGCCTTGTCAGTTTGGTTGCTCACCCTCCTGGACTTAGGGGGAGCTGGGAGGACCTTGGACTTAACATAGTGAAGGGAACCCTGATGGCTCTTTGTCTTGGAGAGGGGCGGAGTGGGGGTATGGGTGGAAGGGAGGGGAGGGAAGGAAGAGGAGGAGGGAAGGAGATGGAAATCTTTAATAAAAAAAATGAGGAGAAAAAAAAAAGAAAATTAAAAATTAAAGGAAACAAGAGTTTTAAGGCTGAATATTTCATTGTAATTGTTCTAAAGGAGATTTTATTTTATAAACTATGAATAAAACATTTAGGTATGATATGTTTTGATTTCAAAAAAATAATGAAGGACAGTTGCAGGGTGTGCCAGCAGTTATGCCTGTTTCTTCATAGAGTTTCATGTTTTATTCATTTACAAGTGTATCAGCAAGTTGACATATGACAATAAGAATTAAAATCTACAAATAAATCACATATGGGGACATTCAAGAGTAAGAATTGCAAATGATGGCATCTATATATGACCTTTGTCTTTTTGTGTCTGAGTTCACTCCGAATTATTGTTTCCAGATCTATCCATTTACTGACAAATTTTCTATTTTGATTTTTCTTAAGAGTTGCAAAATATTCCTATGTCTAAATGTACCATATTTTCATTTTCCCGAGTTACCATTTTGCACACAGATGAGTACACTTCTCAACTGCCATCAGAGATGCTTCTTTCAACAGTGGATTCAGATTACCGCAGACATCCACATCTAATCTAGGTTTACCACATATGAGGCTTCAGAATTCTCCAGGTTATCTACACAACACGTCTCTCCTCCTTAGGCTGAAAGACTGCAAGAAGGGTTGAAAGAATAGAAAATCCTAAGGTAGTTGGTGCCTACCAGGAAACAGAGCTAGATACAGCCACAGTTTCATTTCTGAATGCCGGAATCAGAGAACACATACAAAAGTGGGCACGTTTATGCCAGACAACAATTCCAGAATGGGGTGTGAGTGTAACCTCACTCTCACGGTGAACTCAGTAGCTATTGATAATTGATAACTACTGGTTGGTAGGAAGGTCGGATCTTCTTAAGGTCAGTGGCCCTAGCTATTTCCATTCTTCAGTGATGGTCCCAATGGTGAGAGAATAAGCGGCACAAACTGGATTTGATAAGTTTAAAAAAAATTGAAGGGCAGACACACACGGTAGGGAAAAAAGGGGATTGGATATTGGAGGAGTTGAATAAGGTCCCTAATATAATCAAGGGACTTTCAAAACTGACATTTTCCAAGCCCTTATCTCCTTGATGCTGGGATAACTTCTGCATCCTTTGATAGCAAAACTATTAAATAATAAATCAAAGGTGAAATAATTATTATATATATTGTATTCCTGCCAAATTTTAGTCTTTACACAATAGAAGCAGCATTGGCATAATGTTTGTGTTTGAAATCTGTATTTAAAAATGGCAAACAACAAAGACTTTGCTTTCTTATAAATGATATCAGATATTGCACTGTAGAATAAACCTGTAGCTGAGAAAATAGCAAGAAGTCCAATGTGATGGAAAAGTCTTACACACTTACACACACACACACACACACACACATACACACACAGTAAATAAATAAGTAAATAAATATGATATTTAAAAGAATAAAAGCATAATGTAGAATAAATATAAACAGATTGCTAAGGTCACAATCATTCTGTAATGTCCTGAAATTGTCATACCATGATTTCTCATGAGGTGATGTATGCTATGCTTGATATGTTAATATCAAAAACACACCCTATTTCCTCCCTTAAGGGAGATCAATGCATTCCTCCTTAGACCTCCTGCCCCCTTTCTTACCTAACCTCTCTAGATCTATGGATTGTAGATTGATTATCATTTACTTAATGATTAATATCCATGTATAAGTGAATACATATCTTCTTTATCTTTCTTGGTTTAGGTTACCTCACTCAGGATATTTTTCTACTTCCATCCATTTGACTGCAAATATCATGATGTTATTATTTTTAGCAGCCAAGTAATCCATTGTGCAAAGGAACCTCATTTTATATATCCATTCTTCTGTTAAGGGACATCTAGGTTTTCACAGCTTCTGGCTATTATGAGTAAAGTAGCAATGAGCATGGTTGAGCAAGTGTCCTTGTGGTAAGGTGAAGCATCTTTTGGGTGTACGCCCAAGAGCAGTAGAGCTTGGCCTTGAGGTAGTTAGATTACAACTTTCTGAGGAAATGCCATAGTGTCTGTTCTCCTTTGCCTGGTCCTGGGACTCTTCTTACTGTTGGGTTGTGGTGTTCAACTTTGATATAATAGAGTTAGCTTTATCTTATTATATTTTACTTTGTCATATTTTGCTGTTATCACTTGGATGTCCATTCTTTGATAATGATGGCTAAAGAGGGAGTAGATGATAAATAAAATATTTATTTATATTATATATATATATATATATATATATTGAAGTGATTTTATTCCATTTTTATTTTATGTGCCTTTAGGTATGTACATGTAGTCCATGCACCCTGGTCCCCACAGGAGGCTTGAATCATTTTGAATACAAGTTACATACAGATGCAAGTTGTCATAAGGTCAACAGGAATTGAACCTAGGTCCTTTGCAAGAGTAAGAAATGTTCATAACTGTTGAGGGTTTTCTCGAGCCCAGGAACAGTTCTATTTCATGGAGAATTTAAATGTATTTTTTGTCTGATTTCTAGAGGAAGTGAAAACAACCAAAACAAAATCAGGCGCCATTCCAAACTGCTTAGGAACTTTCTGGATTAGGATTATTTTACTGAATAGTGATTTGGGGTCATGAGGGAAACGGAGACATAATGACTTTAATATCAGTATAGCTCAAGAGTTTAAGAAGAAATGGCCAGAAAATGCTTGATTAGAACTTTGAGAGTCCAGCATACAGGATGGATTCTTTTACAATCCTTAAAGTTAATGAAACAGTTAAAAAAATGTCCCGATGAAGTATCAGTAGTAAAAATAAACGTGGACCAGAGGAGAGAATGAAAAGACAGAGCCCTGGAGCTTTGTGGCGTCTGTGTCCTTTGAGATCTGTGTCACATCTTCCCACTCCTAGGAACCTAGTGAGTGAGTGATCGCTGGTGCTTTCATGTCTCTGTGAGTGCCATCAAAGCTCCCAGCAAACCGCCACAACCCTGGCTTTCTCCTTGGCACCTGATTCTGTCAGGGAATCTCTTCCTTTCCATTATTTACTACTGAGACTGAGCGAAAAAGTTTCAAAACCAATCAGCACCATTGCCTTTTGGTTTAATAGCCATTTTTTTCAGGAATAGAAATATATTAATATGAGTTTACATTTGATTCTAAGCAAGCCATACACTAAAAAATAAAAATAAAAATTCATGTAAATGTCTTGAGCCAAAAACATATTCCCTCTTGCATAGCTGATCTTCACATAATGCAGGCAAGAAGAGCTCTCCTATGCTTTCTTTCAGCGTATAGCAAGTCCCTTATATCTGGTTTCTAATAAGATGATTTGACTTCCTTCTGACCAGGAGCAGCGATACCCTGCGAGCTCAGGTTCTTATGATCAGCTAATCACACTCACGTGTTTCCTATAGCAGTGGGCTGTTACTCTTTTTTCTTTCTTCTGAGACCTTGTTAGCATTATCTTTAACGGCTACATATCCATTCATGTTTTGAGAGGATCTATGTGTATTTTGATACTGTTTCTTGCTTGGATTTGATTTCTTGGTATTTTATCTCGTCTTTCTAATTCATTGATATTCCTATTTTCCTCATATCTATATAATCCATCCATTTTCTTTCCACTGTAGCTCAATAAGCATCTTTTGCTGTCCTTCATAACCCCTCACTCCTCTTTGAAATTTTTGCTTCAGTACCCTCTTCCATTACAAATATCGGCTATTCCTATTGTTAATTTAACAAATGACTAAAGCATTAGCAGCTCAAACATTAATTCAGTGTGTTCTTTTATTATTTGTTTTGTGAATATCACATCACACACCCCAATCCCACTCCTCTCTCCTTTCTTCCTTATCTGACCTTTGTCTTTGCAACCTCCCCCGTAGGAAAACTAAAATTAAAAAATAATGAAAAATAAAAAAAAATTAAAATAAGAATTAAGAATAAATGAACAGTTCTCACGGTTGGTAGTTGTGGGTGTGTGATGGGGTATCAAAAAGTGTAAACCATTTTCCCAAACAGCATTATTGCAAATGCTAACTGCATGAGTCATCAGTCTGGCTTGAGGTCTCTGACTCTTGCTACACTGTCAATCCTGAATCATCACCAGAGCTCCTCATATGTCTTGGTTTTCCTCTGGGTCATGGAGATTCTGCAACTTGGTTCTGCAGAACCCCCTTCGCTGACTCCAGGAGTCAGTGAAGATGCTGCAGTGGGCCTACTCAAAGCCGTTATCTGAGCCTGGTAGGAAGCAAAGGTGGTGATCCTGCCTGCTTTCCTTCAACTATACCACCAGCGTTAGCTCTCCTGCTTTACCCGGGTAGGGACGGGGCCAGCTCTTCTTCATGCATGTCACCAGGGCCACCTCTCCAGCCCTGCTCTGGCGAAGGGCGGGGCAAGCTCACCTGAGCACCAAAGTCAGAGAGAGAGGGGTTGTCCTGAGCTCACCTCAACCCTCAGGCCTGCTCACTCGCCTGCACCCACACCACCAAGGCAAGCTCTACTGTGCTGCCCAAGCATGATCATGCCCTGCTCTCCCTGTGCTCCAGCTGCTGAGTGCCAGGGCCAAATTCGCTGCTCTCAGACCTTGAGAACCAGCCCTCCCAAGCTGCCCAGGTGAGGCGTGGGATCAGCTCTCCCAAGTGGAGTCTTACAGCCAGCAAGGGGTGGGGCCAGCTCGGCACAAGACCTCAGCCCACACCAGTGATATCTGCGTGGCCTTTGGAGGTAACATGGGATATAAACACAGACCCAGGCTGCTGCAAAGCCATGGACCCAGACAGGGCCATGATTAGCAGCCCAGACATCACCATAGTCTCATGTAGCAGTGTAAGCTGCTCATGTCAGATCATTACTTTCTACCATTGCATTTCCAGTTCTGCCTCCCTTCCTAACGCACAAACGTTCCACTTTTCTTTCTCTCCCATCTCTCCATCACCTCCTTGTTCATTATAGTTGCACCCACCTCACTCACAAGAGACTGGAGACCCCCGTTCTCTGTGCTGCAGGGAACAGGCCCTCTCAGGTGTCTTTTAGGCAAGGCCCAGACAGTGTGTGCACGGATGGTGGAGGGGGGATGTTGGTGTCTTTCAGAATTTATTATATTCTTGATTTGTAGGACAGAGTCTTGATAGGTTTCCTCTGGGGAAACAGCACAGAAGTTTTCAGAGACCTGTTTTTGGGAAGCTTCAGAGGGAAAACTATTCCCTAGATGTCCTAGGCCTTGCAAGAAAGTCATACTATCAAAGCTGTGACTCTCTGTTTCAAGTTCCCAAACACCACGTGTCTGATCTTTCATCTGCTGTCACCTCACCCTCTGATCCAGATAGGGACAGGAATGAAATGTATATATTTTCAAATCTCACGCGATTATAATTGGGCTTCCTCCAGCAATAATACAATTGGAATTCTTCACCTCAAAATTCCTTAACCCTAACAATATCTGCAAAATTTTGATTGCCGTAAAAGGAATTCACGAACCATTTGAATTAGGAACTGTAAATATTTGAAGCACATGTGATGATTCTCATGAAATGAAATGGCACATTTCATGAAATGGCATGAAGAAAATTCCCCAGCAGAGCCCTGGGGAATTATAATGGGTGCAAGTAGAGAAAACACATTGTTAATATGTTGTTGTTGTGCAAATCCATGTCCTCAACAACTTACGACAGCCGTGAGATCAATGGCATGAATGTGTTTGTGAGTGCCTCTGTATGCCTAGTAATTCACTATCTTATGAACTACCTTAAAAATCAATCAAATTTTCCTAAATACGTATTTCAACGTCACTAGGTAAGCTGGGACTACATACATTGTGGAGATCTAATATCCACTCTTCTGCTTTCTTATACTTAGAGCAAAAATGGTGACTTGCTTAGTGGCTTAGACATGAATCATTTTTCTAAGTTGTCCTAATTGTTAATCTCGTAATAAGAATGTCAAGAGTTCTTTATTGAAAATATTTTTTTCATACAAAGGTTCAGATAATGGTTCTAATGTGCCAACTCTTCCTCGCTTCCCCACCCACCCAAACCTACAGCCTTAATTGTGCTCTTTCTCTCATTAGAGAATAAACAGCAATCAAAAAATGAAGAATAGTAAAATAAGAGAAAATAGAAAAAACAAGCAAACTTAAAACAATCAAATGGAAAACAAACAAAAAAGAGTCAAAGTGAAATCTCGGGACCACATATAGACAGTAAGACACCAACATTGGAAGGCACAGTAATCCCCTAAAATCACAAAACTGGAAACCATAATATACAATAACCTGTTGGGTGCGAAATAAAAGGAAGAAAAGATGCCCAGACAAGGCATTATGAGAAAACAAATAAACAAACAAAAAGCCTGGCCTTAAAATTGATGTCTGTTCCGTGAGACCCCATTAGAGAAAACTAATTTTTCACTTGTCAGTGGATATCAACTGGAGATAGCCTCTGAGTTAGGGATTTGGGCTTGTGTCCTTTGTACGCTCAGCACTGGGACCACATGAAGCCCCACTTGTCTGTATAGACCCTGTCTATGCTGCTACTGTCTCTGTGAGTTCAACTGTGCATCAGTCCTGCTGCCTTTAGAAGACCTTGCTGCCTTGGAGTTCTCCCTTCTTTCTAGGTCTCATAATCTTTCTGCCCCATCATCTACAGGATGCTCTGAGCACTGAGGGATTTGAGGGAGACACTGGAATTCTAGTTTTCCAAAGTGTTTCAGTCTCTATACATTGTCAAGTTGTAAATGACAATACCTATTCACATCTACTCCAGGAGGAAGCTTCTCTGATGATTGAGTAAGATATTGATCTATGAATACAAAAGAAATTCATTAGGAGTCATTTCATTGGTATGTTCCTTTAGCAAAAATGAAATAGTCGTTCTTCCTCTAGGTCACTATTCTATCTAGTCTCAAGTGTGTGGCCACCTAAGCACCAGGGATGGATTTGATCTCACAAAGTGGGCATTCAATATAATCAGATATAGGTTGGTTAGTCTCACAGGCTTTGTGCCTCTATTGGAGTAGGGTGTCTCGCATGCCGGTAACAATTATATATCTATGGGTGTCTTCTGGGTTGGTCTTTACTTTTCTCCTTTGGTAGTGTGCAAAACACCTTCCAGTACCACAAACTCTAGTATACAGGGTTGTCAGTTCTATGTAGACACTTGTGTGACTTCTCTCTATCAACTGAGCTGTGTAGGTATTGGCTCTAGCAATAGGGTCTTACAATTACTTTACAGAAAGCTAGCAATATCCTTGGGAATAGCATAAGTCATTTGGGAGTTCTGATGGGGCCTCTTTGGTTAACCACTTTTTTGGTTGTAACCTGTTCCTATAACTAGGAATTTCATTGGTACCAGAGATATCCAGTCAAGGTTCTCTTCCCCCGTAAGTTAATGTTTTCATTTAGATCACTTTCATATATATAAACATTTTAGGAAGCTTCTACTGCATTCGCTTTAAATACAGTCCCTTAAATTATTGACCTTAGTTTTAGCTGTTTTTCCCATAATCTGTCCCTCCCACCCCATCTCCCTGTTCTCTGCTCCTTTTCTAATACTCCACATCAACCAATCCACTTGTTATTATGTATTCTATTTCTGCTTCTTAAGATGATCCAATCCTCCCTCAAGTCCTTTATTCCATATCTAACCTTTATGGTTGTATGGATTGTAACCTGCTTATCAAAGACTTAGCAGCTAATATCCTCATATACTAATTAATTCTTAACATTGTATCTTTTGCTCATGGGCATCAATGTGACTATTTATGTATTTCCCTTTGTGCACTGCTGCTTAGAGTTTTAAGCAGCTTTTGTCTTGTGTCACAAAGATGCCAAGAAGCTCACATTTCAATGTTACTGCTGTTAAGCCTTCTGGACTCTTATCACAAGGAACAGTGCAGCCAGGAAATTCACACCTGAGACCACTGCTGCTCTGAACTTTTAGAAGCTTTGCACTGGCAACTGGATGTCTTATGGACAACCTTCCTTCTGTGGTGTTTTCTATTTTATCTATTATTTTGGGAAAATGATTAATTTTGATTACCTGAGTCTTCCTTAATTTTTTTTTCTATGATGCACAATTTTGAATTATCTCTTTGTCCAGAGCCCCTGGAATAAGGATTGGCCTACATACTCAATATGATTATGCTGTTGACATCCTTCTAAGGTGTTTGCATATTGTTTAATAGATTCTGAAATATTCATATCAACTGTTATTAATTTCCTATACCTTGTTGTGTCTTGTGTACAATTTTGAATTAAGCAAAGGTTAGACAGTACATGAATACTTTGAAAGAGTGAATAGATTATCACTAAATAGTAAAAGAATCTTGAAAGTTATTCCTTTCAATTAGTTATGTCTGAGTAAACCTAAATTTAATTTAAATCATATTGAAATAGCGTTATCAGCATCATTTTGGCATTAGCTTTGATATTTTTAAATATAAGAGTGAATAATTTTGATAATATGAGAAGAATTTGATGCATTTGAGAAATTAATTACCTAGTATATATTTCAACTATAAGAAGACTGAATAAATTCTACCTAAGAATTTCTTCCTAGGATATATTGATTTATGGAGATAGGTTTTAAGTTGCTGCATATGAGGGTACTAACTACGAAAAGGAGGCATTGCCTTTAGAGTTTAATTTAATAGTTATCACCTCCTCAAAGGTTCAAACTCTAAACCCAGTTAAATTGTTACCTTTATACAATTATTTTTCTAAATTTGCATATAAGCATATAAGTGATATGTTTCATTATGAAATTTTCTCACATGTTTCGTCCCCCCTTTGCCCACAGTAGCTACCCTTTGGCTTTCACATATCACACAGTAGAGGTTACATCCAATAACTCGGATACACAGATTTTACCATTTTATATAAATGTGGAAAAGCAAATAAGGATGGAGATGGGCTCTCTTTCTATCCTGTCACCTCCGTATTGGTTTTGGAATAAGGAGAGTGAACTGAGATCGAATCTTTAAAGTTCAGTTTGCAGATACAGACAGACTAGGTGGTCAAAGGTGTTGTTCTGAGAGGGACCTCAGGAAGCAAGGCTGGGATTAAAGGAGACACTCGCCCAAAAGAGTCAGAAAGACGTGATTGAAGAGGGTAAGTAGGAGCCCGTGCCGAGCACAACTGCCAGCAGCAGCAGCAGCAGCAGCACATGGGCAATGAGAGGCTGTACTGTATCCAACAAGCTGGAAGACTGAAGGCAGAGGCTCAAGTTACTCTCTTCAGTGTGAATTAGGAAATGCTAATGCCAGATAAAGTCTATTGGGGGCACTGAAAAGCATCTAGTGGGAACCCTGGCCTCAAATACATTGTGGGAGAGCAAAGGTAATTGCACATACAATTGGAAAATTCCAATGCACTTGATGTGCTCAGATGAGAATTTTATAATTGGTGTCCTTGGAGAACTGGGATTCTGTGGGTTTAGTATGAATAAATTCACGCAACAAAAATGAAGTTTCTAACTAGCATCATGTTTTCTGAGATGCACACTTTCATGTGTGCTGTTTATTATCACTTTAATTCAGAGTGGATTATATATCATTTTTATTATCAATATGAATATAACAAGGGATAATGCAAACTTTACTTAATTTATCCTGTATTTCTTATAAAATGTGTTAATCAACTTTAAAGAATTTTTATTCTTTAAATAAATTTTAAAATTTTAAGCTTCAAGTATATTTCAAGTCAAAAAGCAAATTAATCAAAACAAACTGGAAAAGCATAAATTAGAATTAAATAACAAATAAAAATAAGAATAAAATAAAAATAAGATGAAATAATTCTTAAAATTTTATTTATTTTTGTTTTATATATTCCATAGTTTTGACTGCATATGTGTGTGTATGTGTGTGTGTGTGTGTGTGTCTGTGTCTGTGTCTGTGTGTGTATGCAATGTGTAGTGCCTTCAAAAAGCAGAGAAGAACATTAGATTCCCCCGAAATTGGAAATATAAACAGTTGTAAACCAACATGTGGGTTCTGGAAAATAAATCTGGGAACTCTGAAAGACCACTTAGTGCTCTTAACCACTTAAGAGTCAACTCTGTGGCCCTTAACATCGATTCTTTATACATAAAAAAGAATATGCCTAAACTGGCCTTGCCCTGAAGTGAGACTGATGAATATCTTAAATATCATCAGAGAACATTTATCTAGCAACTGGAGGAAATAGAGACAGAGAAAGGACTGAGCTCCCAAAGTCCAGTTGAAGAGTGGGAGGAGTGAGAATATGAGCAAAGAGGTCAAGACCATGATGGGGACACCCACTGAAACAGTTTACCTAATCCTTCTAATCCTTCCCCTTTAGTTTCTACTTTGTTCTGAGATGAAGCACAAGAAAGAATGTTGCATGAAGAGAGCCACTTGTTTGTCCTGGCTGCCCAGAACCAAAATAATTACACAGAAAACATACTACTTAAAGAACTGCTTGGCCCATTAGCTCTAGCTTCTTATTGGCTAATTCCTACATCTTAACTTAACCCATTTCTATTAATCTATAGATCAACACGAGGTCGTGGCCTACCAGCAAAGTTTCAGCACATCTATCTCTGGCCATGGATCCATGGCGTCTCCTGACTCTACCTTCTTCCTCCCAGAATTCAGTTCCATCTTCCCTGCCTACCTAAGTTCTGCCATATCAACAGGCCAAGGCAGTTTCTTTATTCAAAAATGGAAATCACAGCACACACATAAGGGACTCCCACATCAAAAGCATATGTAAACCCCTTTCCTCTCCAAGAGTAGAGAGAGATAAGGGATTTGGAAAATGTCTAGAAACAAAAGTCCAATGAGTATAAAATAAAAGGCAAAGAAGAAGGAAATTTGAGCTGTTGAAAATGAGGTCCTTTTTACTGGGATGCTAGTAAGGACTACGAAGGATTTCGTGTGTATTGGAGGTAAAATGACCAGCCAAAAGATACTTTCTTTTAAAGGGTTAAGGCTACTTATGTTACTACTTTGCATATTACTCTATATAGCCTTTTTGTTGTATTGCATTATTCTCAGCATTTAAATATGTGCAAAGGCTTTAGAAATAGCCTGTTCCAACTGACATTTAAGAACCCCTTAAAACCCGTGTACACACCATTGTTCTGTTAGGAGAAGTCATGCACGCTGAATTGGTTAGCAATCCTTTTAGAGGCACTATTCAGAAGCATTAACACATCAAAAGCAGAACTGCACCTATTCAGAGAGTGAAGTATCTTTATGAAACTATTCATGCTACAAATTTCTTAATACACAAAAGGCTGTAAGAGTCTGGCTGAGAACAATATGACAGTAACTCCAATTGCCTGAAAAATTAGGTACCGGATTTGGCTTAATTCTGAACAAGGTCAGTTTGGTACATTCTTCAATAAAAGATTAAAATCTAAGGCAGACATCTGAGAGGCAAAGCGTGTAAACAAGCCAAGGAGATTTGAATCGGAGTAAATTCATGATTAATAGACACAAAGGAAGCAGGTTCCTGTGTGATGTGTTGAACTACACATCCAGAAACAATGGGCAGCCTAGTCAGAAATTGGAGACTAGCAACGAGGTCACAAAGGTTTTATACAGTGAGTGAGAACTCGAATGGATTTCTACCTTTGAAAATAGGAAATTCTGTCAGCATACCTTCAAGACAGAAGACGAAGAGGGCTTTTTATAAATCTCATGTTATTAAAAGGGAAGCTGTAGGAAATATTCTCCAAATGGCAATATATCCTAAGGGTAGTCACTACAAACGATAGACTTGACCTATGAGATGACTTTAATGAGTATCATATTTATACTAATTTTATTAACGTGATTAATATAAAGGAAGATCCATGTGATATTAGTTTTAAGACAAAAACAAATGATTGGAAATCCTGAAGAATAGGATATTAGTTACTTCTATAACTCTTGAGGCTTTTGTGTCAACACATTGAAACATTTAATAACTCCGGTGTTTGTATTCTATCTTGCTTCTGAGAAGCTGGCACTACCTGAAGCCCTCTGCACACTTTCAAATGTCAGGCCACTAGGTGTGATGGTTCAGCTTTTTTTATGCATTTACTTTCCCCCCGCTAAATGCCAGCCTTCCTCTTGGGACCTTTCTATCTTAAGGGATAACTGTCTCTATCCTTGAATTTCTCTGTCTCCAAATTGTCTCCAAATTAGCTAGCTCTTCCAAAGACACCTGCTGTCAGAATTCAGCTAGCTGTTAGCTCCTCAAGGTCTCTACCAACCTCTCAAACTTGGAGTAACTTGCCTCTCTTTTAGGAATAGTGTTAGTCAAGACCCAGTTTGTGAATCGTTGTTGCCATTCATCTGCTTTCAAAATAATCTATACATATTTTAAGATTTTTATTATTCAAGTCCATTTTTGTCTTACCTCCTGCTTTTAATATAATGTGAAGGTATAGATATAGAAAGGCAGTGGAGAGGAGCAAGCCATGCAGAGGGCATGACCTCTGGACACCGAGGTGTGAGAACATGGTGTGCATCTATCTCTGTCACAGCACACAAAGCCTTTCTGCTGTTCTCAGAGCAGCGGCAGCAGCTGGTCAGAACAGTCCCTGCAGGATAATTGCCTACAATTCTTAGAGCAACGGTTTCAGGGCTCAGTTCTCTGACTTTCGTGGAGAGATGAAAAATATCATTTAATTGCTTTCTTCTGTGCATAGATAACGATGTACCAAATAAGAAATGTGACCAAGAACTCAGCAGTACTCATCAATATTTTTCTCTGTATGTGTCCCGAAAGAATTCTTTTTGAGAAAGCACTTCAAGGATGGATTGGGATAACTTTGTCAATGGCATGTTCATACTTTTCCTTGCTTATTCACAGAGGGCTGAGTCTCTGTTTTAGAGCATTTTTTAAAAGTGGTCCCATAGTGAGACCTAGAGGTCAAAAAAGAATGCAAATTGTTATAATTATGGCTCAGACATTTTAGGGTGCAGGCACTTTGTTAGAGTGCATATATAGGAAAGAGGTCTGGTACCTTGTGCCACCAACCTGTCTGTAGTCTCAGTCTCCGGAAAGTTACACCATAAGAGTGCCTTAGGCCAATCAGGAAAGACAGATGCTAAGATTGATGTGTATTCTTTTCATGGGGTTCTCATAGCTCACTTGCCTTTAAGTTTGCTGAGAGTCCCATAATTTTTCTCATGATCATGGGGGTAAAGAGATTTTGCTACCCAGGGTTAAATGTGTATTTCGTGTTCGAGAAAGAGTTTTACAGTAAAGACTGAGGAAAGCATTTTTTTTAAAAGCAGGAAAATGGATTGTAGAACTTCCCTGTGTTAGCATGTTGCTCATTTCTGTCAGCCTTCAAAAAGATTAGCTGAAATAACACATTCTCACAGAAAATGAAAACTGTCTAAAATGCATGAAAAAGTTTTTAATGATTCTGTACTTTTGAAATTCAGGAAAAGTGATTAATAACTGGGATGTTGAAAGACATATGTGAGTTTATCTTTAATCTGTCTCAACCCATTGTGAGCTGTTGATAACAATATATCGGAAACATGATGTTTCACTAAGATCAGAAAGGGTTTTCTCACAGTTAAAGAGGCCGAGAAGTTTTGCCTGAATGTGTCATTCAGATGACTTGAGTCTCGTTGTGCAGTGTTCTTGTAGATGAACCAAATTCATTCCAAACCCCCAAGTCAGGCAATTTACAACTACCTACAACAGCTCCATCTCTCTCTCTCTCTCTCTCTCTCTCTCTCTCTCTCTCTCTCTCTCTCTCTCTCTCTCTCTCACACACACACACACACACACACACACACACACACACTTTAAAATAAAATAAATATAAAAGATGTCACCTTATAGTTGGTTTTTGAGGATTGCCTGCTCTTGGTGAAAGGAAACTTCTTTGAAATATGAAAGAATTAAGAGAACTAGTTGCATTCAGACTTCTAGAAGTGTGTTCTTAGGGATTTTACTCTCTCACACACACACATTATGTCTTAACTCAGACAGCCCCATCTCATCCTATGGTCACCTTTTTCACTTATTTTCAGAAGTGATACGTTCAAACTTTGTTAACTATGTCTTGTTAAAAGGAGAAGACTTATTGAAGATATACATAGAGAACCGAGTAAAAGTCTATGATAGTTTTTGACAATCACTTGTCACGCTAACTGGATATGCCACATATCACTAAAATGGTTTAATATGAAAGAGACATTTCATTCCGTATATCAGAG
This sequence comes from Arvicola amphibius, assembly GCF_903992535.2. Classification (NCBI taxonomy): domain Eukaryota; kingdom Metazoa; phylum Chordata; class Mammalia; order Rodentia; family Cricetidae; genus Arvicola; species Arvicola amphibius. Next base: position 26,261,769 of record NC_052064.1, read on the forward strand.
TAACTAAGCAATAAATGTGATATTCCATGGCTAATTTTACACAATACTTTCAAAACATTTGCTGTTGATTTGAAGATAGAGGTGTTTCAGAAAGGCCTGTAGAGGTGGCTCGTCACTTAGGAGAACATAGTGCTAAGCTGTGGCTTAGTCTTCATGTAGGGTCCTGCTTTCACAACGTAGGTTACACATGTTTGCATAATCCTAGAAAACCAATTTTTAAATTTTTTAAACTCATCCATGCAACACCTTCAGCATTGGTTCTGCTCTGATCATTTTCAAAGTAAAGCTTTTACAATATTTAGAAATGATAATGAACGTAGCCACTACTGCAGATTCTAATATTTTAGTAAGTTTATAAATTAACAATTTATTTCTTAAATGTCAAATTCTAATCATTGATTTCCCTATTAAAAATATGAAACAGTTTAAAGTGTAATTTACCAAAATATGTAGGTAGAGCATAGCCTTCTCAAAAGCATTATGATAACTGTTTCAATAGGGAGAATGTACAGTGAGTCAAATCACAATATCTGGCACCAGAAATTTATACAAAAGCTAAGAGTAAGATGTTTGAATTAGGGTCTTATTTTATAAAGAGCTTACTTCTGAATAACTGTAGCAGTTTCATTTTTATAGTTAATAAAATCTTATATGTATTTTGTGTGTTTTTAATCCACTTATGAAACCGTGGTCCAATCGCAGTATAGTTATTGGTAAGTAGCTTTTATTGAGGAATCACTGTACAGTTTAAGAAAATAAAAGAATAACTTAAAAGTCATAAAGAATATGACAGAATTTGCTGATACTATTAATCATGACATAATATGAACTCAAGTAGTTCTAAAAGAGTAAATATGTTAAAATTCTCACCTCATGATGGCAACTTGTCCAGATTTAATTTAGTTTCAACTTTTAGGGTTTAAATGAAAGGTTTTCTTGACATAAAATTTTCTCTTTGATTTGTCCAACAACTGTGTGGATATGAATGTAATAAAAGCAGGCATTTAAGTTTTGTTACTATCTGAGCAATATCAAACTTTCTTAAATAAGTAAATAATAAAACTATGATAAAACTTAGAATTTCAAAGTGTGGATGTGTTACAAATTAAAAAATATATAACTAACTGACCTTCTGAGTCTGAACATTATTTCCACAGTCTTACTATAATTTAGTAAATATCTTTTCCTTTCAGATTCTTGTATTTTCTTTATTATTGACTATCATTTTTTCTATTTCTATTATTTTACTTTCTCGTGTAATTGCCATTTCTTCACATAAATTTCATGAAACTTTGAAATTTCAAAGCAGTCTTCAAAAAATACTTCATACATACAATCAGTTATTAGTTTTGTTTCTTGTTCTTCTAATGAAGTAGCCAAACAAAAGCTATTTAAAATACAAAGGGTTTGTTTTGGTTCACAGTCTGTGGGTATTTTCCCTTATCAGAAGGAAGAATTTGTGACAATAAGATATTGAGCTATTGACATTTAAATGGCAGGGTAATGAGTGTTGGTGCTTAGGGACTGTGGAAGCCCTGATCCCCAGAGTTTCATGGGTCTCATCATCTCTATTAATCCAACGCAAATAATAGCTTACAAGTGTGTTCAGCTAGTCAAATACAGATAGTCCCTTAATTCTAAATCTGTTACATGGACCACTGAGATTTCTTATCACAATTTGCTTATGTAAAATTTGTATCTGATTGGTTTTACTTTAAGGTGAGAATACATTTACAGATATACTTTTTGAGGAATCAAAATCAATTCATTCCATCTATGGACTCCTAATAATTTACTTTCAGTTTGTATCCATTTTAGTACAAAAATACCTCTACAGCGCTGTAATCAGTAGTACAAATATGTAGAGTTCTTTATTTAGTACAAAGGAGAAATAAGATCTAATTATAATATGAAACTTTGTTGAAGAGAAGGAGAAAGGATAGAGTGACCCAGGAGGACAGGGTTGTCAGGAGGAGAAACAAGAGAAATTAATTGAATGGAAATTTTTAATTAAGAAAAAAAAAACAGTTAACTTTGGCAGTAGAAACATATATGAAAATGTTCTATTTATTTTATAAGGAATAAGAAAGAAAAGGCATCTTTTCTTTAATTAAGAAAAAAAAAACATCTTTGCGATGTTTTGTCAATAATACAATTCAAAACAATCCTAAGTTCACATCTAGGAAGCATATGCTGTCTAATTATCCGAGTAATTCAACTGAAAATGTCTCAAAGAAAAGACAACATCTAAGGGTACGTGGAGGAGAAGTGCCAGTGAACCCATGACAAAATTAACATGCTATAGAATACCTCTATAGATAAAGGCAGCAAGTGAATAAGCTGGTAAAGTTTCAACAAAATCTGAACCATTTCTTCAGCTCTGCTTTATTGTTTTAAAACTTTTACCACGTTTTTGTAAACTTCATTACAAGTGTGAGATGAATGAAGATAACGTGTTATTGTACACGGACTGTGATCTTTACTGCAAGTATAAACTTATTTCAAAATAAAATGTTAAAATAATGGGGCTGGTAAGATTGTTCAGTGGGCAAAGTGCTTTCACTGTAAGTATAAAATCTGAGGACTGAACCCCATTTAAAAGTACGGAATCCATTTAAATGCCTGGCATGGCAATACCCATATATACAACCTACCCTGGGAAGAAAGAGTTAGAGACATACCTAAAGGTGTTTACACGGGCAATATATTCAAATAAGTGAGCTCAAGGTACAATGAGAGACAGTGTCTCAAAAAACTATAGTGACCAATAAAGGAAGACACTGAACACTGACCTCTGGTGTCTCCCTGAATTCAAGTACATGTTCATATGTACAAACAAGTATATTTGCCACACATGTACACATCCACACATACAATAAATAAATAATATTAGTTATAGTTAGTGTTTACTTTTGGACATGTCTTCATATTTCAGGCTAAAGACTTCATCTTTGGAGTCTTTTCCCTTTCTCCTCCAGCTCTTCCAACTTTTGTAATTTTGTAATTTTGATGATCTTACTTACCTTTTATAGGTGGAGAAATTATAGACTACTAACAGAGGAAGATAAGTGCATTTAGCATGTCAAAACTCATTTTAACTATTATATTAAATATGGGAATCAGGAATTGTTACTCTAGTCTAATTTGAATAAAGTTATATTAAAACCTTTAAGGATTTGATGGAAATATATTAATTCTCATGTTATAGAATCTTAGCGTAGAAAGGGATGAGACAATATTAAAATGGGTGAAAATAAAATTTCCTCCCAGTTCTCTAATAAAATTTTGTGATCAGTGATCTAATAACTAATCTCTAAAGTCTTGTAGCATATACTTGCTATTCATATAATATACTAAGCTATATTATTAATTCTTAATATTAATATAAAATACATTATATGCTGAGGATATAGCATATAGCACTTTCTGAAAGAGCCTTATTAAAAGTGATAGACTAAAATATGATTGGCAATGAAACTCATTTCAAATATTATTAGCTATGTAAATACATTTGCAAAAATGTCTTGATAATACTTATTTAAAGATGTATATTAATAATGTAGCTAATGATTTATGCATATGTAACATGCTATTATTCCAATTCAATCACGTTATATGTAATATGACATGAATCCATGAGCAACATTGATTGAATAAATATGTTCCCTAAGGTCAATGTCTCCAAGACTTCCTGTCTGTCCCAGAGATTGATGTCATACAATCATTAAAAGTTGGGAACTAGGAAGTTAAATTGCCTTTAATGGATATTTGAACAGTGATTCTCTTTCTTTTATGTTCTGGATGATTTGAGGTTGGCAACTTCCTTAGCTTTAGACTCCCAAGTTGTACTGCTCACCACATATCCAAAGTATAGGGCATAGATAATCCCAAATTGAAACCATAATTTTTCAGATTTGTTTTATTCATTTTACAAATCAACCACAGTTCTCCCTTTCACCTCTCCTTCTGTTCCCCAACTTCTGCTGCTCCCCAACCCACCCACCATCCACTCCTTCAAAAGTTTAAGGCTTCCCAACGGGGGTCAACAAAGCCTGCTAAGTCGAGGCAGGACCAAGCCCCTCCCCTTTCCTCAAAACTGAATAATGCATCACACCATAGCGAATCAGCTCCAAAAAGCCAGTTCATACACCAGGGACAGATCATGTTTTTACCGTCAGGGGACCCATAAAGAGACCAAGCTATACAACTGTTACCCACATGCAGAAGGCCTCATTCATTAGCATGCAAGCACCATAACTGTCTATCTAGAGTTGTTCTGGGTGAACTGGGGGTGTAGGGGTAGATGGGTAGGGTTGGGGGATGAGAACATGAGGGAAGGAAATGGTCCAGTTGGGGGAAGGATGGAGTGAGAAAGCAATGAAAGAGGTATCTTGCTAGAAAGAGCCATTATGGGTTTAAGACGAAACCTGGTGCTAGGAAAATTTCCAGGAATCCACAAAGATGACCCCACCTAAGACTCCTAGCAATTGCAGAGAGAGGGTGCCTGAACTGGTTGTCCCCTGTAATCAGAATAGCAACTCCCCCAACTGTTATCATAGAACCTTCATCCAGTAACTGATGGATGTAGATGCAAAGATCCACAGTCAAGCACCAGTCAGAACTCTTGGAATCCAGTCAAAGATAAGGAGGAGGCATTATATGAAACAGTAATTAAAAAAAAAAAACAAACAGAACAAATAAATACAATTTTCTTTATGTCCCAAAAGCAACCAAACATAACGAGTTATGTAATCAAATACATAACTTCTTCTGTCATTGAATGTTTATCACCATAAGACTCCTGGGGTTGTCTTTGCATACAAGCTGTCTGTTGTACAGTCTTAGTTTTCGGAAGTATAATAAGATAAAAAGGGAACATGGAAATTCACTGGACTTGGTTAGTGGAAGGCAGTATTTGGATCTGCTTAACTATGCAGGTAATAATATAATCATTAGGGACTAACCTGTAGGTAAATGTTTGTTTAGAATTTAACGGTCTTTCACAAGAGCTCTTTTATGTTTTTTTTTATATTTGTTTATTTTTGTTTTGTTTTAAGCACATGTCAAGCAGGTTCTCCTCCTTCCAATTCTCCCAGTTTCTTTCTACCCCCAGGAAGACTCCTTCTCCCCTTCTCTTCAGGAAAGGGCAGGTCTCCCAAGGACATCCATGAACACAGCATAACAAGATACAATAAAGTAGAGCAAGCCATCATATCAAGGCTCAAAGAGGAACCCCATAGGAGGGAAAGGTTCCCAAGTTCATACAAAGAATCAGAGACTCTCCCATTCCTATTTTTAGGGATCGTTTTTTTATCGTATACATTCCTTTTTCTCAATGTTTCCCAGATCTTCCAACCAACCAAGATAGTCAACTTTATGTTCTTTCTCATTCTTTAACAACAGAAAAACAGAAATAAAAAGTAACAGTAGAAAACACATGGTGTCCTATTCATACTGATCAAATACTCTGGGATATAAATTCTGTTCTGGAGTCTAGATGATCTATCAAGTGTCTCACCAATGGTGAAAGCTAACGTTCCCTCACCAGACAGCTATCAACTGCAAAACAGCTGGCTGACTGAAATTAGGAATTTATGCGCACTTCCTCTTTGTGTCGTTTTCTCAGACATGAACTTGTGCAGGCATGGGCTCGCTGTCATTCTCTATCAGTTCACGTGTGTGGCAGCCCCTTGGGGCCTGGAGAATGTTGCTTCCTGCGAGGCATCCACCATTCTGACTCTTACATTCATTCTGCCTCTTCTGCATAGATGCCTGAGCCTTGAGGGGAGGGGTTAGGTGAAAATGTTCCAGTTGGGCTTGAACACTCTAAAGCCTCCCACACTCTGCATACTGCTCATTTGTAGATGTCACTCTTAACTGTAAACATCTACTGAAAGAAGATGTTTTCCTCTTGAGGGCTGAGGGAAAAATTATTTTATGTAGATGGATCCATCATGACTGGGATTCTGCAATTCTGCATTCTGTTTTGATTTCTTTTTTTCATAATAAAAACGGGGCTGATAATTTATTGTGAGAGGAGAGCCTGAAACACCTTCAATTTCCTGGAAAAGTCCAGCTCTTAACACGGTAGCACTAAGGATAGATTTTTTTTCTCATTTTTTTTTATTAAAAATTTCCATCTCCTCCCCTCCTCCTTCCCCTTCCCTCCCCTCCCTTCCACCCATACCCCCACTCCACCCCTCTCCAAGACAAAGAGCCATCAGGGTTCCCTTCACTATGTTAAGTCCAAGGTCCTCCCAGCTCCCCCTAAGTCCAGGAAGGTGAGCAACCAAACTGACAAGGCTCACAGTGAGCCCGTCCAAGTTGTAGAGTTCATGCTCATTGCCGTTGTCCTTGGTTTCTCAGTCCTCCTCCACCGTCAGCCACATTCAGAGAGTCCAGTTTGGTCCCGTGTTGGAAGGGTGGATATGGGAACAAGGAATTATATATCTTAATTAAGGGAGCCATTCTAGGGTTGGCAGAGACTTGACTCTAGAGGGGTTCCCAGGTGTCCAGAGGACACCCCCAGCTAGGTCCTTGGGCAGCTGAGGAGAGGGTGCCAGAAATGTCCAGATCCTATTGCCATACTCATGAATATCTTGCATATCACCATAGAACCTTCACCTGGCATTGGATGGAGAAAATGACAGAGCCCCACATAGGAGCACCGGACTGAGCTCCCAAGGTCCCGATGAGGAGCAAAAGGAGGGAGATCATGAGCAAGGAAGTCAGGACCGTGAGGAGTGCATTTACCCATTGAGACGGTGGGACAGATCTAACGGGAAACCACCAAGTCCAGTTGGAATGGAACTGATGGAACAGGGGACCAAACCGGGCTCTCTGAATGTGGCTGACGGTGGAGGAGGACTGAGAAACCAAGGACAATGGCAATGAATGTGAACTCTACAGCATGGACGGGCTCACTGTGAGCCTTAACCTTCACCTGGCGATGGATGGAGATAGAGACAGAGCCCCACATTGGAGCACCGGACTGAGCTCCCAAAGTTCTGATGAGGAGCAGAAGGAGAGAGATCATGAGAAAGAAAGTCAGAACCATGAGGCATGCGTTCACCCACTGAGACGGCAGGACAGAACTAATGGGAGACCACCAAGTCCACTTGGAATAGGACTGATGGAACATGCGACCAAATCGGACTCTCTGAAAGTGGCTGATGGTGGAGGCTGACCGAGGAGCCAAGGACAATGGCGATGGGCTTGGTCTCTACGACATGGACGGGCTCTGTGTGAGCCTTGTCAGTTTGGTTGCTCACCTTCCTGGACCTGGAGGGAGTTGGGAGGACCTTGGACTCAACATAGTGTAGAGAACCCTGATGGCTCTATTGGTTTTTAACTTAACCGAAAAAGAAACTGTTTGCAATGTACGCTTATTTATAGAACTGACAATAGTTGAAAACAGCTTAATATATTTTAAAGCAGGGTTGAACCAAATATAAAGTATTTTTAAGAGATTTAAAAGTACATAACAATTTAAAATATGAGACTTATGTTCTTAGTCTGGAATGAGATATAATAAACAAATTATTTAAAGCATTCCTAACAGTAAGTACATGTACATTTAAACACAGTTGAATTTAAGTTATATACACATATACACGCAGAGTTAAAGCTAACTTCTGTTAATACATAAAATTAACTCAGAAGTTACATGCGTGCATACATACATATATGAAACAGGAATTGCGAGATGTGGATGTTTTTGTTGGCCCTTTCATGAGCATGCCACTGCTCAAAACGCACATGCAGCCGAGTCAGTACGAGCAATTTAGAGACAAAACATAAGTTAACCATCAGACTAGGCAAGATGGTGTCTTGGTTACCTTGGTGGTGAAGTCATCTGACTTGCCCTTTATCACAATGGCAGCAGTCACCTTTGTTTTCAGAGCTATGGTGACAATTGTAAACAGATACAAATAATAAGAGAGACATATATACCAAATAGAACATACATTTAAAACAGAATTACATCTGTGTGGCCACACCGTTTACACATTTTTTTTTCATACATGAAGCAGACAGGAAAATTACCCGGCACCACCAGTTGCCCCACACCAGCTGCCATGGGGAGCAAAGCCTGGGAGTGGAATAATCCCCCAGACACAGTCAGTTTTGCTGGACATTGTGGGACCAGCAGCTGTAGTGGTGGCAGAGATAGGATAGGAAGTAATAGGAGTGAGGGAAAAAAGCGTTTTACAGGTGCGGGGGGCGGGGCCGCCCAATGAAAGAAAAGGCAGACAGGTGTGAGATGCAAGTGGGTCACCAGCAGTGCAGAGCATGGCTGGACAGAAGCTTTTTCATCTGCCTGTTTGCTGTGAGAAATTAGGAAGCTCCCACTTTGGGTTTTTATGTAAGGGTACATAGGTCGTTTGTTCGTGCAAAGGTGGGTAAGGTTAGAAATTTGTAAGTAAGGCATAGGTTTTAGAATCTGTAAAAGACATCTCTGGGGGAGGTTGAAGAGATAGTTTTAGGCCTATTTCCCAAGACAAGGATGTGAGGGTCGAGGGGTAGATCAAATCAATTCAAGAATTTTTGGTACAGGAACTGCGGATCAGATAGGACCATTCCAAGTGGCCCGAGAAAGGACAAAAGTCCAAGCAGCAAGGAACCAAATCTCAGTCCTTGGTCATGGGGAAAAACTAGGGATGAATGTCAGCGAAAGCTGACTTGGTGAAGACCTTACCATTTGCAGTGAAGCAGGCACAAGATGTTGGAAAGTGGTCCAAGTCCAAAGTCCCCACGTGTCTTCAGTTGGCCCACCCGTGGGCAGGAGGGAATGTGGAGAGAGCCTGGCCAAGTCATGCAGCAATGTTATCATTTATAATGCTGGTGACCAGAGCCTTGGCGGGAAACCTTGCCGGTGGGAGACTGAGGCAGGTAAGAGACACACAGATATGCCATGCAGAGAGAGCTGGGTTAAAAAGCTTATTTCGTGGGTTATGGAGGGGGGAAGGGGAGAGAAGGGAGAAGGGTGGACAGGAAGGGTAGAAGAGAGAGAAGTAGAAACTGCCCCTCCAGAAGAAGGAGAGACAGAGAGAGGGAGAGAACTAGAGAGGAGATAGGAGTTCTGCTTGCCTTGGTGGAATTGGGGGGGCGGGGGGGGGGAGGTTGGGAATGGGCAGAGCTTGTCTCTTAAAGAGACAGGATACCCAGGTGACAGACAAGGCCAGCAGATTACAGCAATGGCTGCAGTGGGCTATTGAACTACCTAATCTATTGTCTGTTAGTTTCATGTTTTGTCAAATGCATGTTTTTGATTTCTTTTCCACTCAAAAGTTATACGCAAAAGCTATGGACATAAAATGATTTCTTCAAAGACATACATACACAGATACATTTGTATCTTCTAATCTTTCATGGATGATTCATTTTTGTAAATGTACTTTCTGTTTTGCAGAGATGGCCTCAAACCATTTTGTGATTACAAGTCCCTGGAGGTAGAAAACTAAGTACTTGCAAAGGTTTGCTCTGTGTACAGTTGTTGCTGTTTGTTTGTTTTGATATTTTGAATTTGTTAGTGTGAAGGGAATATAATCCACTAGGGCCAACTTCTTTTTTAAATTATTTTTTTACAATGATTTCTAAAGAAATGGAAAAAGGAAAGGATAAAGGAAGTATCTGTTTGAAAAGCCACAAACATACAAAATTCTAAAAAATTACATCCATCACACTTGAGTTAGGAGTTTGAGAATGTGACAGCAGCATCATTGGAATGACATAAGGCCCTCCACCTCACAGCAGCTGAAGCCTGCATACCTTGATGGAGCAGCCTTTCTTCAGGAAGTAGTAGGTAGAAAAAAACAGAATTTCCAAGTAACATAAAAATGAACTGTCAAGGTACCTCATGAGAAATGCAAGAGGTTATGTCAAAAACTAAAAAGAGTTACCATATAGAAGAATGAAATATAGTAAACAAGCAAACAAAGAGAAAACCTCAACATATCACTAATTGGTATCAGAAACATGAGGTATATTAATTCAATGAAAGCGAGCAGCTTTAAACAGTAATTCTTCAGATTGCACTTTTTTGATTTTCATGCTAAAAAGCAAATACTAGTGTATGGATTTGAATTCAGTATTTTATTTAATTATAGATGCCAAATATATGTACAGATGTTTGTAAATTAATAATATATACTCACTTAATTATACAGATGAAATTTTATGAACAATAACCAATCTAAATAATGGAAAGTTTTTATTCTCGTATCCGAGCATGCCGCTTTACAGATTATCTTATATTCTTTCGATATGCAATTGCAATGTGAAGATATTTACAGTATTGTCCCCCTGATGACCCTACTTTTTAAAACAATAAAAAAATAGATTATATTTTCTCAATGTTTCAACATTACATGCAAGTCATAAATTCAGAGTTATAGCCGGAAACAGATGCTCAACATATGACTCTGACTTGGATATAATTTTCATCGTTATCAATTAAGAACTCACAGGCTGCGTGTAATAGGCGCAGGAAGGAGCATGTCAGAAGCCATGAATCTTAAAATGTAGCAAATGCGACAAGGGGAAATTTAAGTTGTGATGTAGGTGACATGTTCGCTTGGCGTTTTAATATTGACAAAATATGTTAACTGATTATGTCACTGTTATTAAAACATAATCTATGTTTTTCTAAATTGTTTCTGACTTAATTATTGAAAACTCTAACGTTAATTTGTAGCCAAATCTCAATACTCATTGTGCCTATATGATTTTGTGTACACACACACACACACACACACACACAAGCATTCTTCACCAATTCAATATATACAAGCAAAAATTATAGTAAAGATAAGACTGGCTAAAAGATTTGTATTATAGTCATGAAATTGTGGTTAGATGTCCCCAGAGGAATACAGAATAGAGGATATTTGGGGAGACCAGTTCATCACATGGAAGATACTTGTATTCATTACTATAATAAATATTTATCTGTAAACAATTATTCCATAATTCTTATATTCAATTTAAAATAATGAAATATTATATTAAAATTTGCAACATTAAAAGCTCTATTGCATAAATAATTAGTGTTTTCTTTCCATTTTTTTCAGTGCTTAATTGCTGTCATGAGTGCTTAATGAAAGCTGATCCTGCACTTCTGTTAATTTGTTCTGAAGGGTTAGCTCCAGATGTTAGACAGGGAAATAATGAGTAAAATTTTGATATAATAAAATTTTCTTGAGAAAAAGTTTTTATAGATATAAATACAAAACCTAGGAAGAAAGATGTAGTCACGTTTTGACAGTTCTTTATTTACTAAAAACATGGTGGGATTATTTTCAAGTGGCTAACAGGAAGAAATCCATTTGAGAAGTCATGAAGGGAAGAGTTCATATAGGAGGATAGTCTAATTTAACATAGATGTTTGGCCCATGTATTTTCAAGTAAGATGATTTTTTGAAATGAGTTTTATTGTAGCTATCTGAAGCTTCATGGGATATGGACACATGAGAAAGAGAGAATTCCACTTGTGAAGTTCTAGAAGAAGCCAAACCAAGCAGATATGTGCAGGCAGTGGTGACTCTGAGGTTCACAAGTAGGCTGAGTGTACAGAACTGAAGAAATTTTGTAAGTTCAGCTTTATTATCTTGAGGTTACAATTAGATTGCTGAGGAGAAAATAAATCCAAGAGTAATGCAATGTTTCTTCCATTGGCAAGAGACACGGTACTTCATAAATAGTTGTGTAAAATGGCCCTAGCATTTTAACTGACAGACACAAAACTGTATCTAAAGCTAATTGACAAAAGTTTCTCATTATGTATTAAGCAAATCTCAGAATCAATAGTGAGAAAAGTATGAAAAGAAGAAATTAAAGTGTTATGTTGTGTATATAAAATGCATGTTAATCAAAATGATTCGGGAAACCTTGATCCATATTTCAATATTTCATTATTTTGATCAAAATTCTGAATTTTGCTAGTTCTTTGGGATTTTATTTTAAAATGTGTTCTGTGGTTTACTCATATACATACATATTTCCCATACTCTTCCAAGATCCACCTTTCTCCTTCATCCATATAACACTTTTCAACTTATTAATAGATCTAGGTTCTGACAAAATATAACTTGTACCACCAGATGCAAGCGCAAAAGAAAAACTGGTCAATGCTCTTAATCTGCTATCAGAGGCAATATTCTTATTTCTTGAAGTTAAGGTAAAATTGAATCAGAAAGCCTATACAAGATATTAAATGAGTGACTGACACAGAGAGGGCATATAATAAATATTGCATTTATGTTGCACTTATACTTATTTTTAAGGATCATATTACTATTCATTAGGCAATTGTTAACTTGACAAACATTCTATTGGCCTCCAGTAAGGTAGTGCCAGGTCAGACTCAGCAAGGTTAGAAGCAATTTGTAAAGCAAAATAAAAAAAGCCCTTTACTGAGTCTTTTTCAGTCTTTTGGAAAGGAGACATGATGGAGGAGAAATATGCCTCCATAAAACTTATTCCCAGAAGGAGAGGATGGCAAGGTTGCACCTGAGTCAGCAGGAAGGCTTCTCTAAAATGTCAGAGAAGCAGTCACACAAAGAAAAGAATAAAAGCCACATCGCACCACACAGCCTGTGATTATTACTGAAGCAATCTCCGAACTCTCCAACAGGTACTCAGTGCACTTGTCCATGCATATCCTCTATCTCTCTAATCTATCTGGTATCTCAGTACAGACAGGGACTGAATCGGTGACTGCTTGATGAAGCAAATGAATTAAATAAAAAGAAAATCAATATGCACATGAGTAGAACACAGAACGATGCATCCCTTGACTCTATGCAGTCTGAACATTATTGAATTTTTATTTCCCTTTCTTCCTGGAAAAACAAAAATTGCTTTTTAAGATTAATATTTTTAATTTTTTCTTCATAAATTTTATACAAATATACATGTGTGAAACACTCCCCACTCTCAAACTACTCAGGTCACATGAGTATATCCCTCTTGCAACTTGATGTTTTTATTTTCTAATTATTAATAATATTCAAAAATTACTTAATATAAAATTATTCAATAAATGCATGTCTTAATATTTCTATTGTTGTGATAAAACATCATGACCTAAAGCAACTATGGGAAGGAAGCTTTTATTCATTTTTCATTACTAGGTAATGATCCATATCTAAAGGTAGTCAAGGTAAGAACATCAATGTAATGAGTCTTATGCTCTCCTGCAAGCCAGTTCCCAAAATTATGGCACAAAGACTTCTTATTAATTGTGAAAACTTGGCCTATAGCTGAGGCTCATTGCTAACTGGCCCTTATAACTTAGATTAATGTACACTTTTATTAATCTACGTTCTACCACGTGACTTTTAACTCTCTCATTCTGTGTGTGCCACATGTTCTGTGTCAGGCTGGTTTCTCTGCCTCTTTTCTTCCCAGAATCCTCTCTGTGCCTGGAAATCCTGTCTATAACAATTTAGTTCTTTATTAAACCAATCACAGCAATGGATCATCATCCAGTGTACAAATATCCCACACCACTTGGATTCAAGAACTGATGCAGAGGCCACGGAGGAGGGCAGTTTACAGGCTTGGTCCTCACGGGTTACCCACTCTATTTGATGTTCTTTCCTTTGTTTTTGTGGCTTTTGTTTCATTTTGTAATTGAAAGACATTTCATTTATCTTTGAGATTAGACTATAATTACATTTCTCCGTTCTCATTTCTGCCTCCGGGCTCTTCCATACCCCCACCTTATCATGCTTTCTTACAGGAACCTGGATTATCAGCTGAGAGCTGGAACCCTTCACAAATGGGTGTGTCCTCCCACATCAGTTATTAGTCACATCAATCATTAGTTAAGAAAAATGCTCCACCACCTTGCTCACAGTCCAACGTTATGGAGACATATTTTTAGTCTTGGCTTCTCTTCCTTGATATGTCTGTTTATGTCATGATACCAAAAACAAACCGTCCCAATTGCTACCTTGTCAGTGTGTCTGATAAACACATAGCACCTCACCTGTTCAAGTATAACATGTCCTTTCCTGTCAATCATCACTCCCCATAGTAATATCACAATATACATCATTCTGAACTTTTTAAAAGTTCCATAGTGTTTTCAAACTAAAACACTTTAAAATTTCAGTCTTCTTAAATAAAACATCTAAAAAACACTTCCCAAGTTTAAATCCTCTTAAAATAGTCAAGGACTTCTTAAAAGTCCCAGTCTCTCAACCACAGGCAAATGTAAAATCAGAAAATGAATTAGGTAATTTGTTGTTTTCAGAAGGAAGACCCAGAGAAGAACACTGTAAAATAAAATCAAGAGGAAACATCACAGTGTAAAAAGCTTAGGGCTTTGTGCCTGTGACTCACTAACAATCTTCTGCGTTTCCAAGGGTCTGGGTCACTGGTTCTGTTTTATGTGCAGCTTGTCTCAGAGGGTCGGGTCAGCTCAACTTCTAGGGTGCTTCTGCCCTCGCCTGCTGACTCATGGAATTGGCATCTCCCAAACGTGTAGGTCTCCACTGCACCCAGGCTACACGTTCATCTGTAGCTACTTATGCCTATTTTCAGAGACTAGAAAGCTGCTCCATTGTCCTGAGCTTCAACTTCTCTCCATGACCTTAAATGCTAGGAGTTTCAGCGCTAATGAAACCGCCCTTCACCAGTGGCCTCTTGTAGCCCTTCACAGTGCCAAGCCTCAGGTGATCTCCATCATCCCTTCAAAACAGGTAGCACATGGGTGACTTTCTTCTAATAGCAAGTTCATTTTCCGGAGAAGGTATAGACTTAAGCTCCTCAGCATCACGGTTTCTATGTGCTAGTTATGAAGAGACACTTCCTAGAAGCTTTACCCTCAGTGATACAGGTTTGCTCCTAACCACAGCAGACTTCCCGTAGCCCATGTCGGTTTGCTTAGTAAAAACAAAGGTTTTACTTCTCCTTGTCTTAATTCAAAATGTCTTTCAAACTTCTCAAGCCAGACCATGATAATCGGTACAGATCTCAAAATTATGTTCTATGTTCCAGCAATAGCTAAGAACACACAATGCCTTTCCCACCCCAAAGTGAAAATGTCACACAGTCCTTCTCAAAACACATTGCCAGTTATAGCAAAGCTATGCTGTATGCTCTAGTCACCATTCCTGCCTTAGTTAACATTTCTATTGCTGTGGTTCAACATAACCAAAAGCAACTTGGGGAAAAGCTCATTCCATTCTGTACCTTCAGACCATCACTGGAGGAAGGGAGGCAGAAACCTGGAGGCAAAGGCCATGGAGTGATACTATTAATTTACTTTCTCAGCAAGCCTTGCTCAACCTGCTTTCTTTTATTACCCAGGACCACCAACTGAGTGGCTTTAACTTCCCCCAGTGAACTAAACCCCCAGAAAGCAGTAATTAAGAAAGTTCTGCACAGACTTTCCCACAGGTCAATCTTTTGGAGGCATTTTCTTGATTGTGATTATATCTTCTCAGATACATCTGTATTTGAATCAAGTCGATAAAAATAAATCAACCTATTATATTCATGGTTTTAAAATGTTGTCATCTGTACTCCATGTATGTTTAAAACTATAAGTACAAACACATCTGTAAATTTCTTAATCGTATCTTAATTTTAATCTAAGGCTGTTTATCTTAATTTTGAAATAAGAATTTTCAGTGCATTAACAACTCAAAAACTCAAAATTAATGAATTTGATGAGATACTCTATGAGACCTATGTGCATTATTTTATCTTGTAATTCCATAAAGCTTAGGTTTTAATGTAAAACAAAATCAGTGATGTAAAAATATGTTTCTATTAATAGTCTGTAATTCCTTATAATAATTTCTTTTGGAAGCCATAATTGTCAGGTTACAATGTTCAGGATTAAACATATAGCTAAATGGAAAATTTGCTGGGTTTTTTTGTTTACCAAAATCTAATATAAATGAGATTTATTTATTTAAATGAAATTTTTAATGAAAATTATTGCACTATAGAATAACATTCAATAACTAAGAAAATAATTCATATACATGATTATTTAGCTCAGAAAGAAAAAAGCAAGAAAATAAACCTCTATGAATACTACTGAAAAAGAAATCTTTGCTGTGTCATGATACTTAATGGAAGGTGAGACACATACACACATGAATATACATACACACATACATGAATACACATACACACACGAATATACATATGCACATACATGAATACACATACACACACGAATATACATATGCACATACATGAATACACATACACACATGAATAGACTTTCCAAATGAAGTGTATTAACATTGAATTGTCAACAAATGCAAAGTTAAATCATGCAAACAATAGTCTCATGCAAATAATAATTTAGACAACAGTCATTTAGCCAAAGGTTTATTGATTTGAAGATTTCACGATCCTTTATGAAACCTTATACCCGTATGCAACAGTTCCCAGATCCTGTCCTGACAGATTCCCGTGAAATCTCTGATATATATTCTTGTCTTCATGGGTATGCCTGCTCTGCATATTTTCTGTTAAGGGAATCTTAAATATACGGTCTTTGTGACTTAGCATAATGTTTTCAAGATTCTCCCAAAATACAACATGTTCTAGAACTTTTTACTTCTTGCAAATAATATGCCATGTTGTGGATATAACACATTTTACTTCTTCACTTGAATGTAGACAGGCATGAAGGTTATTTCCATTTTGTAAATGAGATGTAATTCAGCTGTGAATAAGATTTTGAGTGAAAAATGTACTTTTATTCTTCTCTGGTGCTTAATGAGGTATGGAACGAAGTCATCTGGTAGGTCTACATCAGACAATACAAAGACCTAAGATTTCCTTCGAACTTGTTGAACATTTTACCCTTTCCACACCACACGGACGAGCACTAAACTCTCCACATATTTGAAAAGCTGTCATCATTGTCTTCCTGCCTTAGGTCTTTTAGTTGATTTGAATGACATCTCGGTTTGCTTGATATCTCAATTTATTCCCCATCACCAGAGGTGAACATTCTTCCTGTAACTTCCTAACCACTTTTGGAACCTTTTTTGGGGGGAAATCTATTTACATAATTTTCCTTTTTTATGTCTGATTTGGTGACTTTTATGTTGAATTGCAAGAATTCCCCATGAAAGCCATTAGTCGGGAGAAATGTATCATAAATGAATATTATTTGTAAATATTTTCTCCTATCATGTAAATTTTCTGTTTTGCTGCTTCTCTTGTTGTTTGCTAGGGTAGGACTAAGCCCCTCCCACCCTGCGTTAAGGTTGAGCACAGCATCCAACCATGGGAATTAGCCTCCAACAAGCTAGTTCATGCAACAGTGATAAATACTAGACCTATTGCCAGGGGCCCCTTAGTCCATGATTCACCGTGTCTCCCATGTTTTATATCACAGTTATATTTTTTTCACACCTATAATTTTTATTTTTTCTTTTGTATATTAGAAAAAAGACTATATTCAGTCAAATTTCTTTTCATCCAATAGTATCTTGAGGTTTAAAAGTTGAATTGACTTTTAAAATAAATTTTATGTTAGTTTCTTCTGAACACTAAAGAAACACCTTAAGCTGTGTATTGTATTCTTACTGTAAAAACCTTGAAAATTTGGACTTGTATAATGTAAATTTCCAATTTTCAAGAATACTAACTTTAAAACTTCAAATTCTTAAGGAAGGGTTTTTTTTTTTTTTCCTTCTTCTATATGCATACATGGTCTGGCAAGTTTCCTTCTTGTCCCCATTATATATATAAGTGTGGTGTTCAGGATTTTACTGATCATTACCATGAGAATCTAAAACTTATGTGGCTATTTTAGTTCTAATAAATTTTAACTTCCAATTTTAAAAGTCAAAGCACTGACTTATATATATATGGAATATAATAAGATTACTGCAATTGAGTGGTATATCTTATCCAAACATTACACTACCTCAGTTAAATACCAGAGAGAAAATGTAGTACCTAATTAACTTGCCTGCCTGAAGGGGCGTGGTCGATTGATAAATAACCAGACCAGCTTAATACAAAAGATTTAGTTTTGAATAATTGAGGAAAGAAGGAGAACTTACACGACCAAAGATCCGGAGAACACCAGGAGTGCAGAGAAGAAAGAGAGGAAGGGGCATGGATCTTTTGTTTTCTGTGGCCCCAGGGGGACACACCCTAAACAGAATGTGATTGGCTGAAGTTCCCCATCACCTGCCGTGATTTTTTTTTCCTGTAATTTGTGTTTGCTGAGCAGGTGGAATGTATTTTTTTTATTTCTTTCTTGAGCACTTAGATATGTAAATATTTATTCCGATGTATTTTATGGTGGATTTCAGCTTCTTTTTGTGAAAAGTATTTTAAAGATCTTGAAACATCTGAGGGATGAAAGGAGGGAGGGAGCACGAGAGACAGAGACAGGCTTAAAAATAAGATTCCATGGATGAGGACACCATGTCACTGGGACACAGAACAAGGAGATTTCAAACTGCTTACCAGGCAGATTTACCCCCTACAGACTAACTTTCAGAGTGCTGGGAGATGCTGCATTTTGTACCAGAAGAGTAGTGCAAACCCTTTCTGTGATGATGAACACTATAATAAAGGCTGGCCTGGCAAGAGATGCCCTCTGATCCAATAGTGGCATGAACATCATTGCATTAACAAGATTCTTTCTGATTGGATTTAAGTCTCATTTTCTAAAATGAACCTTATATCTAGCACCATGGTTGGATGTAGCTAGTCAGGCTACAAGAAAGCCCCTACAAGAAAGCCTGTTATTCTTACTATTCTCTGTGGATATGCCATTAAATTGATTCTTAATAACTTGTCTTTATGCCGATAGATTAGTACATATCTCAATATTCATCTGAGAATATTCTATTGGTTAGCAAGGTATGATTAACTTACCGAACCTCCAATTGTCAAGTTGCAGAAAATGTGGAATACCCTGCCCCAAATGGGACATGAATAACAACAACCTCTTTTCTCAAGGCTCAGGAATCACTGCAGAAAAGGACATTTGCAAGAGATTGACCTGGCGCATAATTACACAAAAACAGCAGTTCCCAGATTCAAAAAGGTGGCTACACACATGAATTCACAATGGTTTCCACAACATACTTAGGATTTATACAAGCCCAAACCAGACAAAAGCCTAAAATGCCCCCAGAGGGTTGACACGAAGTATGACTTCTGAGAAACCATTAGCAATTGAAAGCAAATAGGGTTAAGTATAGTTGTTTTCTTTAAAGATTGCTACAGATGTTAAGTAGAGCATGTGCCAGTTGAAAACCACACACCTAAGCATATATGGGCAGGACAAATGAATTCTATAACATAAACGTCGGTATATACATGTATGTGTATTTATAAGTCTATATTCACTAATTTGAATAATTAGTGACAAAGGCTACACGTTTTTTAAAAAGAGTAAGAAAGAGTATATAGGGCTCTTTGGAAGGAGGAAAGATATAATGCAATTACCTTCTAATCTGAAGAACCAATTTTCAAAGGAAGAATAACAGAAAGAATGAAGAGGAGCTGCTAAGCATGACGTTTTGTGGGGAGGAAGGGTAGGTAGAATCTGGAAGAATTGAGGTGAATGAAAACGATAAAAAAATACATTGCACAAAACTTCTAAAGAAGTTCAAATATTTAAGAAAGAAAACGTCCACAGATACGCAATGAATTTTGATCATACCCACCACTTTTCTCCGTCTCTCTGTATTCCCTGAATTCTTCCATCTCTCTGTAAACAGGTTCAAAGCATAGTTGTGGATCATAGGGACAGGGAGATAATGTAGTACTAATTGCTGGCAGGCAGTCCAATTGTCACGGTGTCTTCTGGGCTTTATGCATATAGTCGTGGTTTGGTGCCGCAGTCAACACTGTTCCGTTAAGCTCTTACTGCGCTGATTAGCTGTGAGTTCTCAGACATAATGGGGCATCTATTACAACGGTGATTATTTTAAAATGTGTTTCTGTGAGATGGATAATGCATCTAATTGGCCCTGTCATTTACATGAAAGAGAATGTACACAAAATATTTGGATAACTCGAATGTATCCTGGAGCAATGGAGTGAAATAGGGGAGATACGAGCGTGCATATTATTAAAGCAAATGACTGTAAAAGACAGCAGAGCAGACTGGTGATTTTTTTTTTTTGATTAATGTATTTTCACATGAGAAGTGATTATCTGAGTTGGGCATAGTGGCTCATATCTGTAATCCCAGTACTTGAGTTTTGGTTGAGGTAGGTGAATTTTTAACGAGTTCCAGGTATCCTTGCCTGCATCATGCGATTTTTGCTTTGAAAGCCAAAGGCAGAAAAGAAAAAAAGTAAAAGAGAAACGGAATACAAAGTTCTGCCTCATGCTTAGCAAGCTGAGATAGTTCCTAAAAATTTCAATTTACTTGAAATCATGTGTTAAGAACTACACTAAAGGATAGCAGGAATCTAATATCAGCATTTCAAGACAGCAACATAAATATATAATTACTTATTTGAACAATTGTACAGTATAATGATTGCAGAAAAAAATTATCTTGTCAGAAAAATTGACTGTTTCTGATTAGAACAGAATATTTCAATTATATATGATTCTGAATCTTACAGGACATTTCCAGCATTTAAATTGAATGTAATTTACTAAGATAGTCCATCTTAACTCATTTTACTGTTACAGTATTACAGATTAATTTATTTTCAATAAAATATATTATAGATAAATACAGTTTCAAAATGCATATTTTACAAAATATCAAAACCACTATTTAGAAGATGTGAATAAAATACACACCAAAATTTTGTATGTTATAGGAGAGTAGAAACTTCAACATGTAGCCATATGTAATAAGATAGTTTCTCAACAAAATCTGCAAACTTCGCAGAATCCTAAATTCTAAAATACATTTTCTAGAAAACAAATGTTCAGTTCTATAATATTCATTAAACTTAACATCACAGCAATTCTGTGTTATATCTTACATGAATCTAGATGACAGTTCTTCAGAAGCTTGAAACACTCTAAAAAAAGTGTAATTTTAAATGTAATTATAATCACATACTGAATATTTCTGAAATATACTCATATTGCATACATAGAATACTTTTGTTTTAATTATGGGTCACATAAATTACATGCCAAGGGAATTTTTAAGAAGGTCATTTCCTAGATTGCCGTGAAGAAGAATGTCACTCATGGTTAAAAAAATATTGAAATCATTTAGACAAATATTTTATCACAAGTACACATAAGTTATAGGTTTTTTAAAGAAAATTATTTAATAAGAACACATGAAAGTAGAAGAATGTTTCTTATGTTCTCTCTAAATTATGAAATTTCTGTAAAGTGTGAAATAATGAAATACAGCACTTATGGATAATATTGAGGAAAAGCCAATATAGCTTACTGTGCTTATATCTTTATTCACATATAAACCTATGAACAATACTGTCTACAACATAATGCTCAAATCTCATATAATTTCCTGGGAATAATTAATAATAACATTCATGGTAATTAATATCATTTCCATCAGTAGACAAATATGGCATTGTTAAAAATAATGATCACTAATGCATTGGACTTTTGTAGGCAGAACAACTATAGAAGACCACTAAAAGATGAATGAATTATCAGATTCAGCTCACAGGCTCAGTGATCATGTGTCTCTGTTACTGGGAGTCTGGGCTAAGGGAGAAACCTCATCGTGGCAGGTGTGTGAGATGAAGGAGGTTGCTCATTTCACTGAAAACTGAAGTAAAGGCAAAAGAGAAAGTAGTAACTAACAATAATACCCTATACCCTTGAAAAGCATGTCAAACACCTACCTCCGGCAGTATCAAATTCTTAATCTACCAATTAAATTTTTTCTCTTTTTAATGTGTTTTATGAAATTCCATTTTACATTCCAACCACAGTTCTCCCTCCGTGCCAGCTCTCACCCAGCCCACCCCCTATCCACTCGTTTCAAAAGTTAAGGCTTCTCACGTGGAGTCAACAAAGTCTGACACGTTCGGCTAGAGCAGGACCAGGCTGCACCCTTGGGCTTTAAGCTGAGTATGGCATCTTACCGTAGGGAATGAGCTCCCGGAAGCTAGTTCATTCATCAGGCAGATGGCTCAGCAGTGGAGAGTACTGACTGCTCTTCCAGAGGTGCTGAGTTCAATTCCCAGCAACCACACTGTGACTCACAACAATCCATAATGAGATCGGGTGCTCTCTTCTGGCATGCAAGGACACATGCACGTAGAACATTTTGTGTGTGTGTGTGTGTGTGTGTGTGTGTGTGTATGCATGTATATGCACATATATATGTATGTGTGTGTGTAAATAAATCTTTAAAAAATCATTTTTTATAGGAGGGAGATTTCTCATTCTTAAATTCACACAAACACTCAGCCTTTCACGCTTAGCATACTTAAACCCAAGTAGTCGGAAAGTACTGAACAGTAGGAAAGTATGTAAACTAGTAAAATAAAATGCTGGGTTTCTCCAAAGCAAAGACTCAGGAAAAAAAAAATATAGCTTAGTATGACATGTGAGTAAGAACATCTCGTCACTGTTGTCAAAGCTTCCATGCCTTCTACCCTTATCTCAGTCAACACAAACTCCTTCGTTAAAAAATTCAAATTTGCATATGTAGCAAATATTATTTTTGTATGCCTCCTAGTAGTATACTCTCAAAATAATCTCATGCTAATCTGTCGAGAGTTAAATTCTTCGGTGACAGGAAACATTCTTCTACTACCAAATGGTTTTTTTTTTTTTTAAATTTGTGCAAATAGTTCATCCCAGAAATATAATAAAAGAAATATTTCTGGATGTTTATATTTAATATAAAGCACTATGAAACAATTTCCAAGCTAAATTGTTTGATTTACATATAAATACTTTCTACTTCCTTGGTTTTGAAATTTTCCCTTTATTATTTGTATGTGTGGGTAACGTTTAGAGAATTACAAGTTGTGCACATGACCATGATATTTTGATATATTAAAATTTGTTGACGATTTCTCATTTATTTCCAGACAGCATTCATAAGATTATGATCCCCTAAACATGGAAAGTGAAGTTAAAATAAAATTGATATCTGTAAAACCTGGCAACCATTTAAAGAATGATTTGACCATTTTAAAGATATTTTATGAAGATATCAGTCAGTAATTTTGGATCTAAATATTCCGTGCAATTGTATGAATAAATATCAACAATTAAAAATAGAATCATCTTAATATTTGTCCCAAATTAGTTAAAACACATTAAAAATTCCATAATGTCATTTCCATAAGTACTGTAAATATATTTTGATAATTTATGTATTTATTTATTCTTTCATACAATAAATCCCTACAGCAGTTTCTCCTGTCTCCAATCTTCACAACTCCCCTTTCCCCTAAAAATCAAAGGCAGGCCCTAGACTACTAGGGTGGCCAAGCATCTGTATATTGCTGTCATAGACCTATACCTATAAAACAAAATAATAAATATATACACGTGTGTATGTATATTACTAATACATATGGAATCGTTTGATTTTATACTATGAGAAAAATCCAATTTTAAAGTATATTCTTCTATATATGCTTTAATTTGAGGTCTAAAGTAATCTTTGAAGATCAATACCCTGTAACCAAATGCTCTTACCCAGCTTCCTGGGTTTGTATTGTGTCAGACAACTAATGTGACGTCTTTATTCTCATTACTATTGATAAATCTTTTAAACTGATATCCATTTGGATTATGTGGCAGGGTTTTTTTTTTATGTTGCTCAATTTGTCCTTAAATGTGATTTCTTTTTTAACTCAGGGTCCGAAATGCATGAGATATTAACCATACTGTATGCAACTTCAAAATCCATTCAGTATTTATGTGTCTTCTCGCCCATTGAGACACCGTCCAGAGAACACGCTAAATTGTCATATTTCCTTATGTTCCTCCGAACTATGTTGTTTCTATATTTTATTTACTTTGAATCACTTCAATAGCTTGGAAGGACTGATTTTTGCATAGAATGCCCTTTGGCGTCAGTTTTTCCGATGCTTTGCTCACAGAGAGAATTTGAGAAATACTCAAAGGGAAATAGCTTCACATAAAATGCCTGAGCTCTGTTTGTAATGTTTTTGTATGTTTGTAACCAAATTTTCAAAGTATAGGTCCTCCTCGAGTATGAAAAGACAAATACTCGTATTATTTCCTTACATTGCCTTTTCCTTTATCAATGACTGATTCTGAGCAATGTACAGCTTGTCGTCTTGTTTTCTGGCTAACACATACTTATTTGTCGGTTACTGTGAGTGATCCGTTTAATGCTGTTTCCTGCAATATCTTAATGGGTGATTTGAGGCTTCATTTCAGGCGAGGTGTGGAACTTAGAGAATTACTGCATCCATGCTCAACAAGCATGAAGCCGTTTCTTTGTCTTATTTGACTGTTGGGGCTGGAGGAATGAAGACCAGGTGTGTCCTGTCCTACCTTTATGAACACTGCTGCTTTCATACTTTTAGTTATATGGAAACCTCAGCATTTTGTGACGGATACTGACAGAAATCGGGGGATTTTTCAAACGGAGAAATACAGTGGACGAAAATGATTTTACGATGAGTGATTGGGATGCGGCCCGGGAGGAGAGAGGCGAATCTGCCCTTGTTTTCCCTCTCATAGAATTTCTGACACTTAGCGACCTTTCCTTCAAGATTGCTTTAGCAGAGTCTCGAATGTGTGACATAACACATGTCCGGGCAAGGTCACACATGAGGGGATGCTTCAAGAAGTATTAGGCAACTGGGGAATGCAGATTTTTAATATCAACAGGTTCAAGCTGCTGACAGAGTGGACATACTTGCTAAGAAAAGTGATCTCACGGGAAAAGTGTGTCTCTGAAATTGATACTCGATCTGACTGCTGAGCCTACTGGGAAATGAGTGGGAGAGACACTGACAGTTTCTCTCCGAACTTTTAGATTTTACTTGATTTTCACTTAATCTATGTTAAAAAAAAATCTAAAATAGAAATAACTTCATCGAAACTGGTTGTCTTTTGTTTATAAATGTATTTCTTTTTCCGCTAACAAGAGTACCTGGATATATTGGCTGAGACGTTCTGTGAAGAGAACCAAAGTCTAACTAGGATATTTTTTTAAAAAAAAAATACAAGATTAACTGCAATGTCATGTCCAATAATAGTGTCAGTGTCTCCATTACAAGGAAAAGACAAGGACAAACAAATATTAATTATTGTTCTATCTGTCGTGGTTACTTCCTAAAAGCAAGTGATATCATGTCTCGTCATATATTTGTCAGAGTGCTTGAATGTTTTCTAATAGCAAGGAAAGACTCTACTCCAGGCAGTAAAAATGAAAGCCTCCAGTCAGAGGGAATTAGTGATAATACTGGGTTTCAGGTGAGGATATTGATTAACTCGCAGAAGGAAGAAAGACACTTTCAGCTTTTGTGGCAGGACATGTAACAAGTTCTCTTTGACTCATTATTATTTAACAGTTAAATATATTTATTTTTTTTCTCTTCACAACTTGCAAAAGGACAAAAAAGTGAAAGAACTTAATAATAACTTACAAATATACATTTAAAAAGTGAAGCAGTGTATGTATGTATGTATGTATGTATGTATGTATGTATATATTCAAGCACTAAGCAGATTTCCTAAAACTTTTGTTAATACAGGTTGTGTGTGTGTGTGTGTGTGCATGCTTATCTATAAACACATACATACACACATAGTGTATACATACATTTAAATATTTGAAAAACACTATTTGGAATGAATAAAATGTCACTGCAGCTAGAGTACATAATGTTATCATATGGGTTAAATGTCGCTGCAGCTAAGAGTATATAATGCTATCATATGGGTTAAAGTGCCAAATGTTTCAGGATATTCTTTTCATCCTTATAAGATCTATATCAAAAGGCAAACACAAGCAACAAAATCCTTGAGGTTTTCTGGTGTATGTTCGTTCACATAGACGGCAACACTAAAACTGAAATCTCTGAAAGACTCCATGATTCAAAATGCCTGCCTAGAGCATTCTTTGATGCTTGCTATATTCAGAAACTGGAAGACTCTTAATGTATGGCTTACCGACTTTAGCTATAAATTCTATATAGACAAAGGCCATTAGCTTAATTCATCACCTGTAGTAAATAATGACAAAAACGTGTTTTCCTCCTGAATAGGACTCATTTCTAAAGTGTGATTTCCCTACTCGTCCTGTCGTCCTGTTGATGAATCTATTCTTCAAATGAGAACCGCCAAACAGGCTGTGTCCTGTGGACCCTGCAGTAAGTAACTCGTGGGGCCAGTAGCGTCCACTTTGATTCTCTTCAAGGTGTATCAAGTATGTCTGCAGAAAATTAGGGAAAGGGATTTCATTCATTTTCAAATTCCATATTTGCCTCTTATCTTTTTGAAGCCACGGACTCAACCACATTAAACCTTTGGTTCTGTAATTATCAACTACGCGATTGAAGCTGATGCTACTTGAAAGCACTTTAGATGTAACTAGAGCAGTGACATATGGAAGTGTTTTCCAAATTATCAGTAAACTTCCAACTTTTCTTCAAGGTATTTATATTTTTTTCTTTAAATTGTTGTAGAATTTTTCAAGAGCTTTAAAAATGAAATCCAGTTTCATTTCTGAAATGCTGTGTTGAGTTTGTTATTTGGTTCTCTTTCTTTTTTTTTTTTTTTTTTTTTTTTGGTTTTTCGAGACAGGGTTTCCCTGTAGTTTCTAGAGCCTGTCCTGGAACTAGCTCTTGTAGACCAGGCTGGCCTCGAACTCAGAGATCCGCCTGCCTCTGCCTCCGGAGTGCTGGGATTAAAGGCGTGCGCCACCACCGCCCGGCTTGGTTCTCATTCTTTTGTGTGTTGTTGGAATTTCCTTGTGCATTGGTTTTCTGATTCTTATGGTAACATCTTAATTAAGGGGAAATGGACTTATAGTATCTTTGACATGTTCTATTTGCTACTTCACTATATATATTCTCCTCTTCACAGTTATTTTCTTGAAGGCCTTGTCTGAACCAATGAGATGGTAAAAGAAAGTGGAATCCTTGGCACCTGTTTAAGTCTCCTTGTGGTCTTAAGCATATGTATATGATAAGGTTAACGTGGGTCCTGGAAGCAAATTGTCATTTTGAACCTGGAGTTTGTCCTTTCTAGCAACCCATTCATAATGACTCCCTAATCTTTGACTACAACATACAAAACTGTCAGAAGAACTGTTCTTCTTTAAGCCACTTGATGTTCTGTTAGATTTTCTCAAACTAAGGCAGTGAAATATAAGGCCTGATATATGCAATTTGAATATTTCAAATATAATTTCGTATTAAGTTTATGAATGGAATTAAAATAAATTTACTCAAAGGAAAATTAGGACTTAGAAGCTTGTTTATTGGATACTGTGTATGTGGGAAAGGCTTGAAGCTTAAGTTCTGGTCCCCAGAAACTATGTTAATTTAAGGGGAATGTGACAACCAGCCTGTAATTTCAACACCAGGAAGGTGACAGGATATTACTGAAGAAATTGATTAGGAAGCTTCATCATATCAAATAGCTCTGGGGTTAATGAAAAGACTGCTTCAAGTCACAGGGTGGAGAATGATTGAGAAAAATCTGACACTAGCTTTATAACTTTACAAGTGCAAGCATATATGTGCAAACATCAGCACACACAGGCGTACCCACATAAATGTGAATGTACGTGTATCTATGCATGTGCACATCACAGTATACTCAGTAAAAAAAAATATAGAGAAAAGAAAAATTGGGTTTTCTAATTTTCATGATAACAATAAAATCCAAAGACTTGCCTGCTACTAGCCTGTCTTGTACAGCACACAAGCTGTTCTTAGAAATGCACATAGACAATATTATTATTCCTGTCCTGTCTCATTAAGTATGGTTTATTTTCATCAGCCATCACTATCAGTTACTGGAAATGAAAAATAAATCCTTTAAGCTATAATTCTGACAATGTTTGTGACAAGAACTCTTCAGTGGAAACAGTCTCACTTTCAGGTCAAGACAGATATTTTTTAAAAGCATGTTCTTCATAAACCCTTCCAACATGGGACGTCAAATATGTATGTCTACATTCCATGGTAATCAGTGGGCACAGCTGTCCTGGTGAGCAGCTGATCAGACTGGAAGACATCCAGCTGCCTCCCACCAGTCTGTCAAGTCTTTTTCCTCCCCAGTTTATCCAACATGCCTTTCAAACATCTGGTTTCTACTCCATCGTTACATCTGCTTCAATAAATGATGGAATGGGAAATGGAATAAAGTCAAAAGGAACTGATTCATATCCTCAGGCTATCCTACATATTACTTCAAATGACAAAAATAAGGTTCTTTGGCTCACCGATGGTAGAAGAGTGAACATTATTAAAAAAACGAGCCTCTCTTTGGTTATGATGCTCACCTCTCCATCTACCACAACATATGCCCAACTTTTTGATTCTATTGGTTTTGGAATTGTTGTTGTTATTGTGTAGTGTTATTCTGTGTGCTTTTATGGTTATAACAATATCTTCATCACAAGATTGGATACAGAAAATGACGAAGTGGTTCACATAGATTAGTTATCTGGGTAACACAGCCATTCTGCTTGGCTTGGTTTTGAGACCTCAGAAATAATAAAAATAGTTCATCATTTCTGAATTTCAAGTGCATCCATCACAGAGACTACCTTTCAAGCTATTGTAGCCAAGCATGTCATTGGGATCTTTTAGTTTCTTCAAACTTTATATCTCTGAATATTGTGCTAAGCCTAGGAATGTTGAAAGCATTCCAAGCTAAAAATAGCAGCCAAGATGAATGTAAACTTCATTTAGGTATTCTGTGTATGTATAGAGCAGCATTATGGGTCTTATTTGGTCTCTCTCACTTATTCTTGGATATCAGCAAATGCAGTCAGAACCATGGTAATTTGTTATTTCAGTAAATATATAAAAAAAGCCTGTTTATTTTCTTGTTCCCCCAGTATTCCCTGATATGAAAATGCATATACATGAATGTCATTTTTTTTAGTAGTAATAAAATTAAGTATCACTAGTGTTTATGTGTGTGTAAAGGGTATACAATGAAACTTTTTATTTTACTTTATTAAAATATACAAATAAAATTATAAGATCATTGTTTGAATGATTACAGTGAGAATTCTAAGAATCAATATTACAATCATTTACAACAGTCTGAAAAAAAAAGGCCTATGTCACAAAACTGGGATGCCTCTGCACCAATTGCCATGAAAGAGTTATGCAGTGCACATCAGAGATGCATTCACCATTATTAAAGAAAACTACCCTCTTTTCATCTGTCAGCTCCTTGAAAGACTATACAGTCTTCTTTTAAAAAGTCCTAAATGTGTGTGTGTGTGTGTGTGTGTGTGTGTCTGTGTCTCATGAATAAGGGAGACTGTTTATACACAGCTGCAGTTCCACAATTTGGGCAATCTGTTGTCACGGACAGCACTCTTTCCTTCTTCATAGACCATGGTCTCCTTGCATTTCATACCATGTCGGGTGCACTTTTGTTAGGTGTGTATCTGTAGTACACACGAGCAGTGACACAGATTGCCCACAGTGTACCACTGTCGTTGTGGTTTATTTATTTCCTAGTACATATTCACAGGCAATTGTTGAATGAGCAAATAATCCAATATGATAATCAACATTAGAGTTCATAGTTTAGCTCATTGTTTGACTATATAGGTAAAAATTATATTTATTTTTACAGCAAAACATGAAGTAAAACATTAAATTATCTAAATTTAAAATGTACAAATATTGCGCCGGGGACCTGGAATTGAGTGCACCCAGGCAGGTGGGAGGTCCCCTCCTGAAAAGGAAATTCAAAATATCCTATTATGTATGAATGTATTTGTCTTACATGATGGTTTAAATATAAAAATATTGCCTAGAAACTTTAAATTTTGATTACACTAATAATTATTTTACTAGGGCATTATCATTAGAAAACACTATTTTTCATATTTCTCCATATGTATAAGCAAAATTCATTGTATGAAACAAAAAAGTCTTCAATAGCAATCAGACCATAGAGTCTGTTATATTTTCGGTAGCATACATTGGTGCCTATCTAGTTCTTCAGAAAAAAAAATATATATATATATATACATACATACATACACATATATACACAGTGAATGCGTGTGTGTATACAGCTTTTTCTCAGTAGGAATTTCTGACTTCTACAAAATATCAGGTGGTTAGATGTGTGTGGACTTATGTCTGTGCCTTCAATTCCATGACATTGATCAATGTTTTTGTTTTTATGCTAATACCATGAGGTTTTTTTTTATTACTATAGTTCTGTAGCACAAGTTGAAATTGGGAATGATAAGACCTCCAGCATTTTTTTTTATTGCTCAGGATTGTTTTAGTTATACTGGGTTTTGTTTATGCATATGGAGCTGAAAATTATCCTTTCAAATTCTGTGAAGAATTACATTAGAATTTTGATGGGGATAGCTTTGAATCTGTAGATTGCTTTTGGCAGGGTGGTCATTTTGACTATCCTACTGACTGATGAACATGGGATATCTTTATCAATAAAATTTGCTTCATATATAAAATTAAAATATACATTTTTATTTGAATTTCAAATGTGTCTAGTATTTTCACAAATGGGCAACATAATGACAGTAGTCTTAAATACCTGAAAATTTAAAAGACCATTCTGATTTTTAAATGCCACTATATGTAATTTAAGATGACAAATCTATAAACTAACATCTTCTAAATGATGTATCTGCTTTATTTATATTGAATAGGAATATGTGGTCCAAATAAAATGCGATCACACACTTTGGCAATATCTACTTTGGAAAATTTCATCTTGCCAGACTTATTTCCTAATGTTAGATCCCTTTCTAAATGCCAAGACTTAAAAGCAACAAGAACTTATAGTTTTCAAAAGAATGCCAAAATGCTACTGTGGGTGGATGCACTTAATTTTATTAGGATGGAAAATTACTTATTGGGATTTTACTGTGTGGTTGGATGACTCCTAATAAAGTGGATTTATTTGTCCTTTGAAGTCTCTCAAATATTAACACTTGGTATGTCATTTTGGCAAGTTCAGCTATATGACACAGTTTCTTTCTTCATGAAAGGCATTAGTTCCACAATACTTCAATTCTATGAGACATAATTTAATGAACTAACTTATTAATAGTTATATTAGACAAATTAAATGTTATGCCCACAATAAAACAAAAGCAACTTTATATTTACTACCAATAGGAAATACGCTAAAGACTAAATCATATTGTTTTACTTTTGACACCAACCACTTCCTCTAATCTTGACAATCACTCAGGTTCACTAGCTATTCTGACAAAATTACCTCCAATTTAAAAATATATTTCTACGGATTTTTCTCTTGGCTTTAGGTACAAAATAATATCTATAGGACAGTTTTCAATTTTCTCAGTTTTAAACGGAACTACTAAATCTATCACTACATATTTTCAAAATAATGGTTAAAGTATCATATATAGGATGCCATTAATTATTAATGGAACTAATGTATTCTAAATATCAGAATCAATTGAAATGTAATGTTGTAAAAGACCAATGAACCACAAGAGTGTCTGAAACTGGCTGGAGGAATCTTCTCCACAGCAGCTCCTTCCTGGAGTTAATGCTAACTCTAGGAAGCAATTAACATTAAAATGTCTGAAAAATGTTAAAGAGGCAATGCATCATGTCTGTAGGAAAGAAACACTCTTTAAAGATGCTTGGTAGGATGCAAACATTAGCTGGAGGGATTTCAAAATAACCATGGGTTTCATAAACAGAGTTTTCACATGCATAAAAGACGCTTCCAAACTGAGTTTAAAATACACAACATATTGTGCAGTTCCTTGCAAACAATAATGGGACACAACTTTAAATTTAGTAAAACGTAGTTCTGATTTGAAGACATTATGCTTAAGAACATGTTCATGAGTAGCACCCGAGCCTAAATACATTTCAACAATCACTCCAAGATTCTTTTAAATTGGTAGGTCAAGAACTTTTCTGAAATTTTTATTAATATTTTATAAACCATTGCTTCATTTTATGAACCTAAACATAATAAAATGATATTAAGCTTCCACATCGTATAAAATAAGGAAGTAATGTAGAAATACATCAATTCTCTGGCATATTTTCATATCACCCAAAGCCAATAGTCAATGCTTTATATTCTGCTGATTATAAACTGAATTTCTGCATTCAGTAAGCAATTAGCATTGCTCAGTTAAATAATTAAATGCCATTGCCATTATTAAATCATTACACACAACCTGACCAAGTTGTGCTCATAATTTTGCTTCAGAAATACTAACATGTTCTTTCCTACATGTAACCAATTGCACAGTTCAGAAACATTGTAACAATAATTGCATAATATCTGTATAAGTGTACCTGGAATATAGACACTGCAATTTAGGCAACATTTATCACATTCATTCCTACTGCCTCCCTTTCATAGCACTGAAAGGGGTTATGCACGAAACTAAAGACACAAAGCAACCACTAATCTTACATATCTGTGAGTCATGGGAGCTATAACTATCATAATGACCAGACTAAAAGATATTTCCTGGAACAATAGTGGTACTTAAGACAAGGGAGTAATAAACCACTCTCCGATCAGTTGTTACACCCACTCTAGATGGCATAGCCCAATCCTAGTGGTTTTGCAGAATATTGAACAATTTGTAAAGACGTATTTCTGTTGGTATATTAAAAAGCTGAATAGCCAAAGGCACAGAGGATAGCTGGGATGTCTGGAGAGAGAGCAGAAGCGGAGGAGGAATCGAGAAGTGTAACGTATGTCAGTAGGGTGCCACAGAGGAAGTTGGGCCATACATGACTAAAGACAAAGGTCCTCATGGAAAATAAAGATTAATTTAAGCAGGTTAATTTACGACACAAGAGCTTGTAGGACAAGCTAAGCTAAGGCCAAGCTTTCATTATTACTAATATGTCTCTGTGTTGTCGTTTGTGAACTGAAGACCCAAAGAAAAATCTGCCCATGTCTGGTACACAATATGGGGTTCAAATGCACAAACAAAGGACCTAAGAATGTGAAGAAAAGTTCTTGACAAGGAGCTGCGGACATGAGGGGGAAAATCAAGAAAGACTGCAGGACAGGTGGCATATATACTGATCCCTTGACGCAGGTACAGCACTGAGACTGGATGAAACATGATAAATCTTATTGGCTGCAAATTCCCCATGCTTGAATCTTATTGGCTGCAAATTCCCCATGGTTGAATATTATAAGTTTTCATTTCATATGACATAGATAGAGGTTTTTCTTTATACACCCCAAATGTCTTACAGAATTGACAGCTGACTTTTGCCTGCTCAAATGTAAAACAAACATTATCTGAAGTTGACTTGCATATACCACACATTCCATACTTTTGTTAACACAGTTACGTGTGATTCCTTTAAAGGTTTATGTGTTTTCAAAAAAAAAAAAAAAAAGTCGTAGACACCAATAAAGACAAGGAGCCCAGGGGATACAGCAGCATCTCAGGAAGCCTTCATCATAGCTACCCCCAAAACTACATCAAGAACAACTTCTTCAAAGCTGCTGGCTAAGATGTTCCAGCCTCACAGGCCATCTGGCCAGAACTTCAGATAAGTCTGAAACTTTCCCATCAGAGAGATTGAACAGAAGTGATATACCGAGCTCCCCCAGGAGCCGACCATTATCTCAATTTTCTGAAGGTTCCCTAAGGAGATCACCATCCCCTAGACAACAGGAACTAACTTTAAGAAAATGACTCTACGTTTTCAAGAGGTGGAATGAGTGGTTTTTGGTTAGTCAATAGATTACATGTATTTATCATCTTTTCTGGGGGTGATTACAAGTTTCTGGTCATGATGAGGGAGAAAACAAAACAGAAGAGGAATCATGTAAGGATCTCTTTCTGAAAATAAAAATGGAGATATGGAAACTATAGGATAAAAGGATAGATTATTGAATCTACTTTAGATGTTTCTGTATGTAGATACAAATTTAAGGTCATTTTTGTTGTATATATAGGCCCGCACATTCGCGCGCACACACACATGCAACCACACAGGAAAACATATATGAAAATATGCATGCAAAGGAAACTAAATCAGCCTTAATAAATACCTCTGTATTACCAATGTATTACTAGGATACCCACAGAAGCTAAGAAATGGAAAGAAAAAGCGAATTTCCATCAACTCTCTGGATAACGACTACATAAAACAAAAATTAGAATGGAAAATTGCTCAGCTATTAAAATGAATGTCCATAAGACATCTTGGGTAGAATGAGAGCCTTGTTTTAATTGAAAGAAGTCAGAGGCAGAAAAACAAGTTTTGCTTGGATTCTAAAGAACTCGACACAGAAATTAACAGGATTGGGTGGGCAATGCTATAGGTTACATAGTAACTTGAGTGTAGGATGCAGAGGGATCAATCAACAGATATTTCGAGTTAGATAGAAGTAAGAGGTTCTTTAGTGTTTATTTCTCTTTAGTTAACAACTGCCCAAGTCCGAATACAACCCTGACAGCGCAGGTGTCTGCCACAAGAATCACAATGCAGGTTTATATTAAAATTTAGCATGGGAAGGGAAGAAGTAAAGGGTGAATAGTTAGATATAGACTTAAAATATTATAATTTAATAAGTATGAGACATAGTCATCACCTTTAATGATTTATGTGTTGATTGATTTCTCTCTGTGTGTGGCTGAGTACATATGGAAGATCTCCATGCAGATGCCAGTGGAGGGCGGCAGATGCCAGCTCCAATCTTTCTGGACTTACCAGCAGCTGTGAGGTGCTGGGAATAATTACACGCCAGTGCTCTTCAGATGGAGCAAGTGTGCATAACTACTGGGCCATCTCTTCACCCTCATATTACACATCTTGATTGTGAGGCTCTACAAATGTATAATATGCCAGATCTCACAAAAGTACAATGCAGATATACACACATACCATACAGTGCTGATACCTGAATAAAATATATGAAGGCAGCAAGACTTGCAAAATACATTTAGGAAGTCTCTCAAAAGTAGAGGAAGATTTTTAAAAATGCTTTCTTGGAACTTTGAACAGAAATGAGCAAATTTAAAAGAACTCATCAGCTAGATACAAACTAGGCAGAGAGCAGGCTGACCATAGATAACATTAACAGAATTAATGTCGAATTTGTGACTCTAATGGTTTATTCTGTTACAGAATCATCTGTGAAGGACGATGATGGGGATTTATATTTTTTATTGTGAAAAGAAATCTTGGACAGACAATAATTTAAAAAATGAGCAGGAACACTTAATTTATATTTTTTTTATTAAACTAGATATGATACATATGTGTATATGCATATGTATTTATCTTTATTCATGTAAATATTCTTATATGTATAGACTGAATTTTGGCCCTCTTCACAGTATTTCCTTTTCACGACCCTTTGTTCTCATAGAAACCGTTACTCTCTCCACTTTGTGAGTTCTCTCTGACTATTTATATTAGAAAATATTTTAAAATTTAGTTTATGTGATGATATTTATAGTTTCCTTTTATTCCTAGATAAACAGAAACTCATTCTAAGTCCCCTTAGCCTCTCCTGCTGTGAGGCTAGGGTCCTTTTCCATTTGTGGATTTAACTAATTACCTTGAACACATTTGCTTTGCCCTCTGTCTCCTCCCTCATTAGGCTTTGCTGACCTTTCTTGGTAATTATAAAATAAACAGCCTTAAATTAATCACAGTAATGTTTTCTCCAACATATATTGAATTTAAAGAACGATTCTATCCTCTTTATAGAGGATTGTATTTTTTTTCACCCAAAATGAATTCTTTTAGCCATCTAGGATAGTAATAATAAAATGTTAGGTTGCTTTGCTATTACCTCTTCTTCACACAGAACCTGCATTACTCCAAAGGTTTTTTTTAAACACCATTCCTGTTTGTTCGTCTAGTGATAAAGGTGTATAATTTTTGAATTATAGTAATTTGAAGACCATATTCACTGACTTAAAGTTCTGGTTTAATAGAACCTGTAATAAGGCAGAACTTGTAAGGACAAATAGAATGGAACTTATTCTCGGTATTTTCAAAGGTAAAAAGGGAGGAAAATGAGACTGGCTGCATAGGAAACTCAGTGAATTTCATATGCATTCAGTTCCATGCAGTGCATGCAAAATCCAATCAGACATTTGTGTAAGGAATTTACTTTAAACCAGGTTAATAAGTAGAGAGAAAGACAGGCTGCTAAAAGAATAATTTCACTTTTTACTCCGAATAACTGCTATATCACAATGATGAAAGATTTCTTGTATATGTAAGACAAAGCTGAGCTATAATGAGGTTATTCAATCTCCCCAGACCAGAAGATAAATGGAATATAAGTAATGGGTTCCAATTTGGAGTTCCTTTTTCACACTGACAATACAGGCCTTGCTACACTAGGATATATATTTGAGTGTCTTCATGTGTTTTTCAGTCATTAGAAATGAATTTATCAGGGTTGAGGGGAAAGGAAGCATGGATTTCTGTTTATTTTCTGTAGCAGCCACATTTTCATAAGACCCTGCAGCTTAAATATTTCTGGGAAAAAAGAGTATATATCGTGAATAAAATAAGAAAGAAACTCGTTAGCATGTAACTCTCTTGTGGGAATGAAATCAAAAAGCATATACAGGTAAGCAAAGCATAGAGCAGCAATTAGTGAGAAAAGAAGCCACAGTTTTGAAGGAGAGTTGGGAGGCATATTTGGGAAGGCTTGGAGAGAGTGGTTATATTATGATCTCAAAAATTTCAATGTAACGTTAAAAATATTAAAAAAGCAACTTTAAAATGATATATAAGGAGTTTTAAACAAAAACAATATTAATGTACAGTAAAAACAGACTGGGAAATCAAATGGAGATCCGAATGAGTTCCACTTAGTTATTTTGTGTTTGGAACAATTTCATGTTGTAACACGTATATATTCTATTCGGTCCCATTTAAGCATGTTTCCAATGTCTGCACTCTAACTGCAATGTAAGGGTCATTTTGCATTCTAAATTAATCTACCAGTATGGTAGTAGTGACAACAAGTGAATATTTGGAAGGAAATTGAATTGTGACCATAGTTTTAACACTATTAGTAAAGATAATTTGAGAAATATTGAACTTGAATTGCTCTTCATGGTCTCATCAAGCTTTTTTTATTTTATAATAAAAGTTGAACTATACTGAAGACATTCCAGGAAGCACTGTTGGAAGCTAACTGGTTTATACCATCAGACTCACGGTTATCAGAAAGCTGAAGCAGGTGACTTTTCTGATATCTAATACTGAGGGACAATGTTTGACTACTTTCTCATTTAAATACTTATATATGTTCCCTTTAAAAGTTTATGTATTTTCATAATAAGGGAATCAAACACCAATTTAAAGAGATGGTCCAGGTGATCCAACATCTTTGAATACTTCTGTTGCAATTTCCTCAGAATTCTACATCCTGAACAGCTTCATGGCTGCTGGGTGAGATGGTCCAGCCTCACAAACTACTTCAGCTAAGCCTTCACCATTATCCTAAATTTTCTAAGGGTCCCTCAACAATTCTAGCACCCTTAGAAAACAGGAGGCAGTTTAGAAAAAACAATGGCCACATCCTGAAAAGATGTGTTATTGATGATTGTCATCATTTAAAAGGATTTGGTTACAAGTTGATAATGGTCAAGAAAAGAGCTAAACAAAGAAATTAAGTTCAAAGATCTTTTTCTAAAGTTTAACATTGGGATATTATATAAAAATTATGAGATAAAAGGATAGATTATTCAATCAACTTTGACCCCCCCAAAAAACTATTAATCTCAAAATATTTGATATTGGTATGGATTTTAGTTTATTGATACAAATTTGAAGGTATTTTTGCTATACTATATGTGTATTTCTATTCTTTCTTTGGGGTATTATGCCTATACAACTAATTTATAAAATGTAATATATCATTAAAATATATAGGTTAATAGTTGCTTATTTATAATAATCAAACTTGTTGTCATATTAGGTATGTTTTCAAGATTGAAAAGATATATTTAGATACATGGTCTTCAAACACCTATAGAATATGGTATTTAAAATATTTTAATAACTTAACGTTTCAGGGCAATGACACATGTCTACTTCTGGCAGCATAAATCTACTTCATACAAGATGATGGGCATCAAAGAAATTTTATATGGAGTTTTTCTTTATGACAAAAGCTAATCATCTAGGCAAAAATCTGCCCTTTCCTCAACTGCCGACAGTATACTCACCAAACTGGACCAGCAGTCTGTGAAAAAAAATACAACTACAAAACTTTGCCAAAATGAGACAGACAGTCCTTCAAAATGGTCTGCTTCTCCAAAACGTTTGTCAGATGTGGTAGGCCTGTAGGTCAAAGACAGATACCCCAATATTGCAGAAAAATTTTGAGTGACTATCCTTGCAGCCAGATGCCCATGCCTTTAGGCAACATTACACCCTTCTAGGGTACTTGATGGAGTTAAAGTCTAAATAAATAAGCTTAAACTTTTCCTTAATTATGATAAAAAATAAATTAGGTATAAAACTTCTGACTCACAAAGATAAGATATATAATAGGATACTTTTTCTAAATTTGTCTAGGCTAAATGAACTGGGTATTGTAACTGTAATTCTTACTTGACAATTGTTTTTGTTGTATGTGATATTACTATATTAAAGTTAAAGCATTTCTTTTTATTTAGACAAAAAAAGTCAGAAAATGCTGTGGGCTAATCCTTTTGTACACTGCGGAAAATGTGTGGCTCTCATAGTTAATAAAAGCTAATAATAAAGTCAATAATTCAACAGTATTTTCAAGGCCGAGAGAAGGCTGGGAAGAATCGGGATGAAGTCTGAAGAGATGCCATGCATGCAGCGTGAGGATGGGTGGGAGATATGTACAGGACATAACGAAGCCTCGGGGCAGCACATAGATTAACAAAAATGGGCTAATTTAAATGATAAAAGCTAGTTGAAATGAGCCTAAGATATTAACCAAGTATTTATAATTAATAAGTCTCTGAGAGGTTATTTATGAGGAACTGCAGGGACACAGAGAAACTCGGCCAACAAACAAATCCATGTCCTTTGTGTTATTGAATTTGTGTGGATTTTCACATAGAACGACTGTATGGTTTTTATTACAAGCAACACTTTCTTGTTATTTAATACAATTTCATATGTATATATTTTACAATGAAGGAAATGATATAATATCTTTTAGTTTGACCTTAAATTTTATTGTACATATGGTTTCATATACTACTATTTCTCCCTCTTGCGATTATTTGTGCTACATAAAATGAAAACAAAATTCTTTGCAGAAACTTAAGTGACACATATACACAACTAGAATTTTCCACAAAACAATTTGTTTCTATAGTCTTAGCTACATGTAGGTAATTCAATAAACTCTATATTTTTATTCCTTTCTAATAGTTCGTTGTTTATTAAATTATTGACATTTAGCAAGGAATCCACACATTCTTTCTTAGTAATTAACATCCGTATAAATATACTAAGTGGGTTACTTTCTCACTATGCCTGTTATCTGCTTCATAAAGCAGTTTACATCCATTTTCTATCATTGTCTTCTCCTAACTGTGATAAAAGATCTACAAATATCCTTGATTGACACACATTAATATTATGGGTTTATCCCATGTATAGAAACATCTGAATTATTGAGTAATGTTTGCATATGAGGAAAAACCTTAGCTGTTAAAGGAACTGCTTCTTATCACAGAAAGAAAACAGGACATCAAGAAATCAGTACAAAGATTCTAATATATTTTTCCAATACCAATATATTATTTGTGTTTTGTTTTTTTGCGCAAACTTTTTCTAACACTAGAAACAAAATGGTACTATTGCATCCAATAATTGTGACTCTAAATGCTAGGATGTAACCATATACATAATGAAATTTAAGGCAGTTAAAAATAGGCGAAATATGTTTAAGGTTCTTCAATGAATTAGCAGCAGAGTTTTGCTATTGAGCCCAAGACCTTACAGAACCTTCTCATTGTCTTTGCCCAGGTCACTGTGATCTCTTCACAGTGTGATGCTGAATTGATCATGTTATTTTCTTTGATCTTCTGTGTGTCACAGATGTCAGGCAAGCAGCAGCTGGAAAAGCTTTTTGGTGATTTTTTTCAATGTTTCTCCCAGCGTAGAAAAGCCTTCTAGACTACAGTCAACTCTGTATTACAGTACAGTGAAGATGTACAGTTGAATTGTTCTAGGCATCACTAGGGTGGAAAACTGAAGTAGGTACATGCACTATGTGATCAGTAGTCATACAAGAGAGTTCTCCATGGCGTGTTAAAATCCACGCTGTCATAACTCAGGTGGAAGGAAGACCCAAGCTTGATCTTATCTATGTTTGATGTATCGTCTAGAGATTTTTAACACTTAAAGATTAGTTTTAAGGAACATTTATAAAAATGAAGATTTATGTGTAAATATTTAAAAGGAAATGCTGCAACTATACACCATCTACTCTGGGTTCCTTCAAAATTAAAATGAAAGCTTGTTAACCACCAATTACAAACGTTTCTGTTTAAAATGGAAACTTCCATGTAAAACTACAATGTGCTCTGAATAATGACAGCAGCTGCTTAATGGTGGGTCTAGATATTGTGCAATGGGGAGGATTTCATCCCTACAGAAACTTTGTCAGTGGAAATACCTGCTAATAACAGCCAGCTGACAAATTATCTGCCACCAGAATGCTAGTTTCCTATTGACAGCCTGTGAAAACCAAATATAGGGTACCTAGGCATTGTCTTAATTGCCTTACAAGGGCTGTTTCTCTTTGATACAAAGGGCAAGTCTACTTTAGTGAAGTTTAGTTAAGTTTTATTCAATATTATTGGCCATAATTGTTTAAATATGGTTTCTAAGATGCAGAAAGATATTAGGAACACACTGAATAAACTCAACTATGACAATGAAGTGTAAACCAATTACATTTCCACAGTGATCTCTGTGAAGGACGTTGGAAAAAGGGGGGTTGTGTTATTTGTGCCATTCCCACTTGAATCTTATGTTTCACTGGTGCTCAGTGCAACACCACAAGTTTTCACACAGCAGCTTTGTGGGAGACAAGGATTGAGAGGATGCTGTCTACTATTTTGTAACCACAGTGTATCAAATGTCACACAGTATGGTCAAGATACGTCACTTTCAATGCATCAGCATTTGATCTTTGGCATGGAATGCTATGTGAACACACAGACGGACTGTGAATAACCATGGCATATTGTTAAAGATGAAATAAATCTGTTTAGGAATAAAGGATGGCTGCACCTGAATTATTCAATTTTCTCAAAAGTATGCACGTTAACTCATTGTGAAAGTTAAAAAAAAAGCTAAATTTTGCCTCTATATAGTCTAAAAATGACTTGGCAGATAAGCCAAGACATAAATATAATACATATATATGTGTGTATTTTTTATCAAATCATTTATCTGTGGAGTTAGAAATACTTAATTCTATCCACATTATAAGAAACATAATAATATATTAAAAGTAGATCTTAGGAGATTTTATTTGTAAAATAGCAATCATAAAAGTAAATAATCAAAGTAAAACAACTTAAATTCATTTTCAATACATTACATTCACATACATATTGGAAACACAAAATGATGTTATGATTTTAATATAATATGAAATAACCAAATTTATTAGTGAATCTGTCAATAATTGTAACTATTTGACATTAACTTGTGATGGAAAATTCACTTGATGAATAATACTGAAAAGTAAATTACTGACTTATTAGCAATATTAATGATAATGAATGACAGGTGTAATAAATATCAAACATTGCCGCTATCAAACTGAAATTTGAGGCCTTTCCGGTTGGCACCACCTGTCATTTTGCATGACTTGCCAACTCAGATAACTACCTGTCTGCTCTCTGAGTCTGTAATTTTAATGAGAGTGTCAATTTCAATAAGCATAAACAGTATGTACCTTCCTGCATTGGGCTGATTGTGCTTAGAGTATCCCCTAATATAATTTATTTAAAATTCATTAATCATTAGATATTGTGAGAATATCAGATATCATTGTATGATACACATACAATATTATATAGGTATTACCAGAATATATATTCAAATATTCCCATCTAGCAAAGAATCAAGTTAAAACTCCATGCTCAGTTTAATTAAAAAAAAAAACAGAAAAATAGATGACTTAAAGCTAGTGAGACCGTGCAGGTGTTATTACACCTGCCACCAACATGATGTTGGTCGTTTAAATGAAGCTGCCCATAGTTACAGAGGAGGTGTTATTATTTGAAAGGATTAGGATCTATGGCCTTTTTGGAGAAAATGAAAAGGGGGTTAACTTTAAGGTTTCAGAAGATCAGGCCAAGTCTGCGTGCCTGGTGTTCCAGTTGTAGAACTTTCAGCTCCCTCTCCCCAACCACATCTGCCTTCATGCCAACCAGCCTCCTGCCATGATGAAATTGGACTAAACATCTGAACTGTAAGCTTGTCTGAATTAAATGCTTTCATCTATAAGAGTTGGTGGTCATGGTGTCTCTTTACAGTGAAAGAGATCCTAACTAAGACACATGGACAGTAAATTCAATCTCTGGGACACATACGGTGGAGCAAAGTACCAGTTCCCTGTGATTTCCCTCTGGCTTCTCCACTAGCACTGTGTGTGTTTGGCTCATTTAAGAAAATCAATATTTGTAAACTATTTACCTTTAATTGAAAAAAATATGTAACTTAATGAAATAAGGGAGGATTTTGGCTGTTATATTTATCACCCTCTCTAACGTCTAAGAACAATTTCAACATAGTGATACATATTAAATAGTATATATTGAATAGTCTATAATAAACATGTGCACCAGATGTGTGCAGTACCCAGGATGGACAGAAGAGTGTGTCAGATCCTCCAAAACTGGAGTTTTGCTAGTTGTAAGTCTTTATGTGACTGCTTAGAGCCAAATGCAGGTCCTCTCAAAGAGTGGAAAGTGTTCTTAGCTCCTAAACATCTCTTCAGTACCAAGACAAATCAGTCTTCAATTAGTCTTTGAGTATCTGTCTACCAGCTGGCTAGCTTTCCTAGTTCAGTAGGCTGCTCTGTAAGAAAATATTCAATAATCTTATCCATTACTGATCCCTTGATGCTACAATACGAACGTTACAGACCATAGGTACCCATGGGTAATTAGTGGCAAGACAGTTATGATTGTACTAAACTGTTTTCTTAATTGTTATTCTATTTGAATGCTGCTTCATGGAGAGAAGTCTTGGCTCATACTAAAAACTTGTTCAAAACAATGACTGTGGATATCACCAAAATAATGTTCTACTGATATTTTACTGCCTATTAAATGTTTATGTATATGTACTTATATGAAGTTACTTTCTGCATGGTTT
The DNA here is from genome assembly GCF_903992535.2 of Arvicola amphibius. NCBI lineage: Eukaryota > Metazoa > Chordata > Mammalia > Rodentia > Cricetidae > Arvicola > Arvicola amphibius. Next base: position 26,305,244 of record NC_052064.1, read on the forward strand.
GCAAAGGGCAATGGCTAATGAAAAGAATCATAATTCACCAAATTCCTGCGAATCAGTGACAGGTCAGTGATCAAGACTAAATAGGATGAAAGAATCAAGGGCCAAAATTGAAAGGAAAGGGCATAGATTGTAAGAACTTCAGAATTGTATGGAGGTCTACGAAATGCTGTCTTTTACAATTGCCATCACCCAGCAGCCATGGCTAGATACACAGACATTCAAAAAATTATATGGCATCAAAGCAGGTAAGGAAGAGATAGAGAATTTGTCAGTCTATACAGGCATAAGCAAGGGTGATATAGTTTGAATATGATGACCCTATACTCTGTAAATACATGAAGTCATCAAAAATATTTCTGAAAAATTGAAACACAAAGCAAACTGAGATTTTAAAAGTATGGAAGATGAAAAGATAGGAAAGAAGAGGGAAAGAGAAAAGCAAACAAAGAAAGAAATGAATGAACAAAAGAAAGGGGCCCAGCGTTTCACGTGCATTTCTAGCAACAGAATGTTGTGTTGTCTTAATATTCTGTTGATCAAAATGCACCAAACCTTCAATCTAAAGAGAAAAGGATTTCTGTGCATGGATTATACCTGTAGCAAGTAGCTATATATGAAAAATAATTTCTAAGGACTTTAAAAGGCTGCTAAATCACTATGTTTTGCTGCTGCTCTTGTTTGCCTCTCACAACTGGTAGATAAAGTAGACTGTCTTTTTAAAGATGCTGTTCGCTTGAAAAATATCAGCTCAAGGAATAGAACAAGAACTGACCTGGAAACTTCCTTGCGGAGAATATCATTCGCTGTGTTAGAAGGTTTTATGTAAGTTGCAAAGGGTCAAGGAAGACAACAAGCTGTCGCCATTCCCATCTGTAAAACCTGTGAACTCCAACCCTAACCAGCCTGGCCAGACATCACCAATGTGGCAATACCGGAACTCTTGGCTCAGGAGAAATGAACAGCTGTCTAATTGTTCTTAGGTTCAACTCATAGTGTTGGTATTTATTACTGGTACTGTGAACCTAGCCAACTATATGTGGCCCAAAATGGCATAGTCTCAAGTGGAGAACCTACCATGGTTATTTCCTGAAATCAGTATTTTTGACATATATCCTACTTTTATGCACAGGGAAGGGTCATTCTTACCTCTTATTGAGTAAGCTCTTTGCAGCAGTAAAGACTATTATAGAAATTCATAATTGACCAAAATGCAGAGAATAACTGACCATGGATGCAAAGCTCCATTTTGTACGTCTCTCAGACAATCCTAATACCTAAGGATCATTACAGAAGCAGGGCAGAAAGGTTGTAAGAGCTCTACACCCAGATACCTTCTGCAAGAGAGTACCTTATAGACATGGCAGCAAAAGCCTTCACATGAAATCTCATCATTAAGTTTGCCTAAACGGGATCTACAAAATAACCCCATCAGTGTACATATCAATGTGACTGGTAGAAATTTCATAAGGCTCCACCCTGAGAAGTGCTATAGGCAATCATTAGATGCTGAGAGTGAGCCTCTGTTTACTTCAGGGATAAGTCTCTTGATAGTTCAGCCAATCCCAAATGGTCTGTAATAGACATATACATAAATGGCAAACTCTGAATGAAAGCAGTATGCATACATGTTAACATATGTATATATTTAGAAAATTTGGAGGGAACTTGGAGGAGTTGGAAGGGAGAAGAAATGTGTAGAAATTATGAACATATAGTATTAATGTGTGAAGTTTTCAAAACCAATCTTTATATCACATATCATAAATTAATTAAATATTAACCATAATTATAAATATAAAGGCAATCATAAAATTCCTGGGAGGAAGAAGATTATCTTCATGCCTTAAGTTAAGTGGAAATTGCTTCAATGAGCACTCATGAAGACAACAATCATAAAGCAAAATTATACCTTTGACTTTATAACAAATAAATGGTTCTTATCAAGAAAGGAGAAAAATATTAAATCAGATATCTATGGTGAGAAAAAAAGTGACTAAAATCACATCAATGTGAGTGTTTGCTAACACTGAAACTATATACACACTTCTTAAAATCAGTACCAAGAACATTAGCCAGTCAATTCAAATTAGGCAAAAAATAAATTCAAATTAGAAATGTTCCAACACACACACACACACACACGTATATCTTTAATCACTAGTATTGAGGAAATGATAACTACATTTATGACTTAAAATTCTCTATGTGTTAGAATTACTCAGTTTAGATAAACTAAATAAATTTGTGAAGTAAACAGCACAGTGTTATATACCAGGAAACTGCTGTAGGAAATCCTTCAGCCAGTAGCCTTTAAGTTACCAACCCATGTGGGTGTGGCCTCTTCTATAAAAGTCAATGTAAAGAGCATGCTACCTCCATCTTCCGACTGCTGGATTCGATTGCTGTTCCCCATTTGAGCAGAAGATTGTGATCTGTGAGTCTACCCCTAAATAAACCTTCATTATACTTAATTCTTAGCTAGTGGGGGATTTATTTTAGCGTTCATCTTCAAGAAACTGGTGTAGAAAATTAATAACTAACTTGTAGGATGTGGGGGTGTATTCTTTCAAAGGTTAGCTTAACACCTAGTAGATATTAAGGGAAGTAAACTTTAAAGAGCACAAGTCAGACCACACGTGTGTGTGTGTGTGTGTGTGTGTGTGTGTGTGTGAATACAAAAAGAAAACAATTTTCAAGAATTATTTAAAGAAGTCAACTCTGTTAGAAGGACAGTTAAATTATTGCATTCTCACAAGTGAGTTTTCAAGGTTAATCGGAGTAGATTTCTGAGAGAGAGGGGTGCAACAAGTCTGGAAAGACCCAATGAACCATAAAACTATAATTGCAAAGAACCACCTGCATCTCATCACTCCATGGAACTTCTGAGAACTCTGAGGCAAACATCATCTATGCTGAGAATTTCTTATACTAACATACAAACTGAAGTTTTCCTGTTTTGTTTTTCCTGTGCTTAAAATAAATTGAAAATGTTTGGGAGGCTTTTATCCTGTACTTCTGAATATTTTGTCTAGCCAGAGTCTCTAGGTAGCTGTGAGTCCTTGAGGGCCATGGAACAGTACATTTGCAGAAAGCAACCTAAAATGAATTTGAGGAAGGGATCCTGGAGAACTTTTTTTGCTGAAAAAGTCAAGGGAAAAATGGAGATACAAGTGGAGCCAGGCACTCCACACTGCTTCCTGAATATGCTCTGCGTCTATTCTTGGCTTACTGTAGTGCCACAGGCAGGGTCACTGTGCTACATCTCATGGGTGTCGAGAGGTTTTGACAGATGTGGCTCAATGTTTCATCTATTAAGAATGGCTTGAGCTACATTGAAGGAATAAAATCCTTTCATAAATATCACTACTTAAAAACTAAAAGTGAGAACTTTGTCACCTTTCTTTCAAGGTAACTAGCCATTATTCTCCCCTGAGGCTCCTGAAAATTTGAACCTTAGCTGTGAGGAGCAAGAACACAGAATCCTTTGACATCTGTGCCAGCTGTTGCTTCGTTTGAGGATCATTTGGCTTCTGAACAGATAAAAATGCTATCTTTTAATAGTGGTGATTTGGACCTTGAATATCACTTTTAAACTAAAATATTCTTATTTAGTTGTTATATATTAAGACTTAATAGATGATATTAATTGATAGGCTCCAATTACTAGCAGTGTTATTAGCACAATAAAATAAAAATCTTGCAAAGTATACCTCATTAGCTCAATGCCTTTGATTCATACCAGGCAGCAAATTTCATACATTTAAATGTGTTATCTCCCAGGATATTTTCTCAGTTTGTCATGGTTGAGTTTTCAGTATGCCTGCCAATATATATCATTTTCTGTGATCTCCTTGTGGGTGTTTTACAACAGATGAAACGTTTAACGTGGAACAACAGAAAATGATTGTTCTCTGAATATCAGAATTTATTTCTTAAGTTGATGTCTTCTAAATGCTTGTTTTCCAGTAAAAAATATAAATATCAATGAATAATTGTAATATTTATATTGTTTAATAATATAAACACATGACATCACTGTAACTTTTTTGTCTCTACATAAAGGCACCTGTGATGGTTTGGAAATTGTTTTATTGCTTTCACATTGATTGGTAGATCATAAAATTGTGCGGTTGAGTGAGGTAGTTAATGCTTTTACTCCCAGAAGAACTAAGAAGAAAGAGGCAGCCAAATATCGATGATGTTGAGACAAGCCTAGCTGACTGACTGAGATCTAGGTCAGCAAAGGCTACATAGTGAGACTTTGTCTCATTAAACAACCAGAATTTTAAAAAGACACACACTGTATTTCCACTATGGGCGTGCATCCTTGGATGTGTCTTTGTGTTGAGTATGTGCACACATGTGCTCAGCAAAGTCTTTTATTTGAGTTTTACTAAGGTGCTGAAGGTAATAAATTGTTTAGAATAAATGTGAAGAGTCACAACTACACAAGTACTCATGCCTAGGATGTCTAGTGAAAGGTTTGCAGCTTTCATACGTATACCAATGAGTGTAATTTATTTTTTCTTTGTTCTTAGATTTTTGACTCCTACAAGAAACATAAAAATGAAACCAAAATCATTTGAAATTGTAGCACTTGTAAAAATGTTTCAATATGTATATTAAACTATATGCCGTACATAAGATAAGCATATGTGATTTATTATTTTATTTACTTATGCTGATTCTCAATCCCTTCCTTGTTTAGGCTCAGTATTTCGGTTCTCTAAAACTATGATTTTTAATTCTTGTTTATGATATTACAATCCTACTTTAAATTTTTCCTTAATCCTTTGATGCTACAATAAGTATAAATAAATGTTGACACAGACATCACAATAATATCAAAATCTTAGATCTGCAAACACTTTCTCCACTAAGAATTAGGATAATGCTACCATGTAAGTATTTACTGTAATCTGTGTTTTCCAAATGAAAAACATCACCTATATAGAGTAAAACAAACTACCTTCAGTTGGGAACATAAAGGACTACAGATGTATAAGTCAAAAGAAATGTTAATAACCAGAATCTATATCATAATTGCCATTTTATAATGCCCTTTCAGGATCCTTAACAAGTAGAATCTGAAATCTCCAACCTCCTCTGGTGCTATATATTCAAAGTCATATCTTAGGAAAATACTTTAATCGAGTTTATATTATGTTGGGTTAATTAACTGTATTTTAAGAATGAGAAGGGTATTGCTTTTTGTTAGAAGGAGTAAAAATTGCTAATGGGGCTAAATAAAATATTTATGGAGTTTTTATTAAAGTGTCTCATTTAATTGTCTTCACTGCCTTAACTAATTTTGTCTCTGGGAAATTACACCATAAATTATAGTTATTTTTGGTAGCTCTTAAGTAAGACTTTGTAATCAATGGAAATTTCAAGCAGGAATAAACAAGCACGTGGTTCTCCATTTACTTCAAGTGTTTCTGAAACAAGGTTTAACTTTCAGCTTTGGGATGATAACATAAAGTGAACTGGTTCTCAATCCAAATATATTCACACACATATAAATATAAATATAAGCATATAAATATATATGTGTTTGCATGTGTGTATGTATTGTATATATATGTGTATATATATATATATATTTCATTCAATTAGCAGAATGAGTTCCAATAGCACCTCCCTCTATTGTCTAAATAAGAGAGTTCTAAGCCTAATACAAAACTATATCTAATAAGAACAGAAATCAAATATTGTCCAGGGAAAATAAGAGGCAAAAAACATTCATAAAAATTCGAATTACAACCAGCATGGACAACATTAAACAAGAAATATATGCTAAATGTTTATATGGTTACCCTATATTAAAGAGTCTGAGTCTTATATTAAAATGGCTTGGCTACATCATGAGAAGAGAGTGAATATGACTCTCTAGGTTAGTCATGGAGGGCAGAATATAGTCAGGCTGGAAGAGATATATAGAGAGAGAGTAGGCAGAGTCAGAGGGATGCCATGTAGCTGCCAAAGGAGGAGGACATGCTGGAACCTTAGGAGCTTTACTAGTAGGCCACAGCCTTGTGGTGATACACAAATTGATTAAAATGGGTTAATTTAAAATGTAGGAGTTAGCTAAAAATAAACTAGAGCCATTGACAAACGTGTTGTAATTAATATAGTTCCTGTGTGATTAATTGGGTCTGAACAGTCGGAAAATGAACAAGCACTCTCCATTTACAGCAAGATATACCAGAATTTCTGGTTGATGTGGTGCTTAGTATGCATTCCAACGGTGTTGACCACAGAGCAGGCTTCCTCCTTTAGGCTCCTGACAGCTGAGATTACTAGATTGTTCTGCCATATTTATCCAGGATTTACTTGTTCAGATTCCATACTTGAGCTTTTGATCTGATTTTGTTTTGTTTGGTTTTCTTTATTTGTGTGTGCTTAATTTCATTTAGTTTCAATTAGTATGACATCTTCCGCGTTCAACCATGCTCTCACAAATGGCAGAACTTCATTGTCAGTGAAGAGTTTTAACCTTGTGAAGTTAACCTTATGCTAACTTTAACCTTTTAATCTTAACCATATATTTGTTTTCTGACACGTGGCCATCACAAGACTTTATGTCATCAAGCGTATGAAATAAGCATTTATATACGCTGGTAACTATAGACCTTTTAACTCTACTAATTTTATGTTTACGGATATTGATTTTCTTTTATATAAAAAAATAACTCTCTTATTCAGTCAAGTTTCTAAATCTGAGTAACACGTTTATGTTTGTGTACATTTGTTTTTGTTTATGTATTTTTATTTATAAATGTGCAAGTGTGTGAACAAGGTATGTGCATGTATGTGCACATTTGTGCTTTGTGTTTGTATATATGAGTGTATGCATATCTGTATTTGTGTATGTGCGCATTGGTGGTGTTTATTGTATTTTGTGAATTCATTCATCAGGAACATACATTTGGGTTCCTCCCAAACCTTTAGTGTTGTGAAATTAATGTGAGATCTTGTGAAAAAAATACTTTTCTGCCTTTGTGTGTTTACATGGATGAAGGTTATATAAAAGCTCTAATTTCAGCTTTCTTCAGGAAATTATTTTCTTTTTCCTCATTAGTATTCATTATTTTTTTAAAAAATACAGTTACTTTGCCTCAGATATTTACAATAATAGATAATAATTATTCTAAAACTTTATAATATATTTAACTATTTTTCAACATATTTTTTAAATTTATGTAGAAACATTATTATTTTAAAGTATGTACCCTAAAGTTAATTAATTAATTAATTAAAGTTAAATAATTTAGTGGTAGTTTATACACAGAAACATTGCTTTAATATTCTTAGGAAGAAATATTAAATAACGTATAAAATAGGTGTTATATAGTAGAGAAAACTGGAAGATACTAAGAAAATGAAATGAATAAATAGCTTATCCCAAAAGACCAACTTGATTAAATAAAAATCATACAGACATAGGCACACACAAACAAACACAAAACACACACATACACACAAACACATATAGAGCCTTTTTTGTAATTTTCTCCAATTCTGAAAATGTAGATATCATTAAAAAGAGATAAATGATACTATAAAAATCTGTTTGACAGCCTTCAAAAATATTAGACTGGTAAAAGTAAATGGAAGACTAAAAGAATTTTCTTTGATTGAGGGCAGAAAGCAAACTTGACTGAATAAGAGAGTTATTTTTTTATATAAAAGAAAATCAATATCCGTAAACATAAAATTAGTAGAGTTAAAAGGTCTATAGTTACCAGCGTATATAAATGCTTATTTCATACGCTTGATGACATAAAGTCTTGTGATGGCCACGTGTCAGAAAACAAATATATGGTTAAGATTAAAAGGTTAAAGTTAGCATAAGGTTAACTTCACAAGGTTAAAACTCTTCACTGATTTGGAAGGGTTTAATTTAAAAGTAGACAATATTGTATACATAAGGAGTTACTCTCCAAGTTATTGAAATTTGGCTTTTACTAACAGGGTTAATATAAAAAAAAAACAAAAAACAGAAAAATCTGAAAAGTTACAATTCTAAGGGAAGAAATCCCTAACTGATGATCCAATGCCAGAGTGCTTAATACAGGAATCCTATTCACAAATCAGCTTTGGTCTAATAGAGCACATTATATCTACATATTTATAATTATTATATATTATATATATAAATATGTGTAAAACTGTTGAAACAAAAGAGGCCATAAATTAGAGAGAGAAGAGGGGAGCATAAGAGTGGTTGGAGGAGGAAAAAAATTAAAGTGAGAGAAATGACACATCTTATAAGAATGAATAAAGACTATTAAATTGAAGGGATTATGGAAATGAACAGTCTATAAATTTGAGCACAAACAACAGAGGTAAACTTCACCAACAAACTACAAGAGATGGAAGAAATTTTCCACAAAACACAAAAACTGAATGAATTAGACAAAGGAAATGTTAATTCTAAGATCTCCTGATACAAAACATTTGAGAAATCCAGGAAGCTATGAGAAGATCAAATCTAAGAATAATGGGAATAGAGGAAGAAGAATGTATCCAGTTCAATGGCATGGTAAATAGTGTCAACAAAATAATAGAAGAAAATTTTCCTAATATAAAAATGGAGATGCTATAAAGAAAAAAGAAGCATATAGAATAGATTGAACTATATTGAAAATATTGAAAAAAATATTTTCTTTACCTAAAAACAATGAATGTATAAAGCAAAGTAAGAATATTAAAAGCTGCAGGGAAAGGGGGCAAGCAACCTATAAAGGTCGACCTCTTAGAATTACACCTGACTTCTCAATAGAGACTGTAAATCTAGAATGCAATCCAGGACAGATGTGCTGAAAAGTCTCAGAGACCACAGATGCCAGTTCAGACTACTCTCTTTAGCAAATCTTTCAGTTACCATAAATGGAAAAAATAAAATATTTAATGATGAAGCCAAATTTAAACAATTTATAAATCTGTACAATCTATAAATGCAGCCCTATAGAAGGTGATAAGAGGAAAACCCAATCCTAAAGAAGTTAACAACACCTTAGAGGAATAAATAACCAGGGATGAGCAAAATCAAAAGAGGGCAGCTCGCTCTGTTTCTCTATGCCTCTCTATCTGCCTCTCTTTCTCTCTCGCCCTCCATCTCTACTACCAGCAACAAAATATCAGGAATCAGCAATAACTGACCATGAATACTAGTGTCCTCATTTCTGTAATAAAAAGAAACAGACTAAGAGAAGTGAAGCTAGGACACACCGTTTGTTGACTCCAAGAAAAATGCCTCAGCATCACAGGTAGATCTTATCTCAGGGTAAAGGGCTGGGAAAAGATGCTATGAGCAGGTGGACCTAATAAGCAATCTGTGTAGCCACTTCAATATCGAACACAATGGCTTCAAACCAAAACTAATTTAGAAACAAAAAGAAGTGATTACACACTCGACAAAGGAAAAATCCACCAAGATGGCTTTTTAGTTCTTAACATCTTCATTCCAAACAGAAGGGTACCCATGTTTGTAAACGTAAAGCAACGATAGCTTCAATCCTAGATTGACCCTGACACACAAATAATGACAGACTTCATTACCTAACTTTCACTAATAGGTAAGTCATATAGACCAAAAATAACCAAAGAAAGGTTAGACCTTGATGTAGGTGGGTATACCTTATCAAATTATACATTTTTTAAGCAAAAATGGATTGTACAGTACATTGATCTACAAAATAACTGGATATATTTGATATGCCACATCTGAGAGTCGTTAATGGGAAATTGTACTCATTTTTGTTATGAAAACTGTATATGACTAAACTCAAATAATGAAATATGATTTTACAATTTGCTATTGGCAGAAAATTGATAGCTATGTAATTATAACATCTCAACAAATTCCATTTCATATTGTTTTCTGATGATGCTTGTAGTGGTGCAATTAAAAAATAATTAGTTATTAACCTCAAATTGCTTACTAACAGACTACCAGCTTATACCAAATAGGAAAAAAAAAACATGAACTTTTCAGACAGCGCTGAAATTCATAGCAGTGGTACCCAACTTTACCCTTACCTGTATACCACATGTATCCACCGTGTATTTGAAAAGCATCTTCATTTATTACTTTCTTTTTTTCCTGAAAACTACAAAATCTCAACAAAGTTGTTATTCTGTTAAATCTGTCCTCTAGTATCATGATAACAAATAATTGTCTTTTTATAAAATATCTGCTATTCCCTGTGTAGGGAGAGCTTTATTTTTGTTTGATAACATATATACTACAAGTTTAAATGCTTAAATATTGTGCTTTCAATTCTTTAAAAAAAGGCAGATAATATTTCTCTACCCAGATGAACGTTTCCGATTCTTCACTTCATATAAACCTGAAGATCAAGTTCAGGGACCATAACCAGTACTTCAGTCGAGCATGGTCACCCCTTCACTTACTTTCTCAACTGCTTGTCTTCTTCCAGGACATTCTCTCCCTCAGAGAGAACTACAGGCTCCAGGAAAACCACTATCTACATTGCTGTACAACCAGATCAGGAAAACCCTTTAAGAGCTTTGGCAGGGCAGGGAACCCTTACTGCTCTTCGGACTGGGCAGGGAGGGAGGGGGAGGGAAATGGGAGGCGGGGAGGAGGCAGATTTTTTTAATAAAATAATAATAATAATAATAATAATAATAATAATAATAATAATAATAAAAGAAAAAAGAGTTTTGGCTTGGTGAATCTGTTGAACTACCTTTAACACACTTGTGACCCTCTATAATTATCACCAAACTTCAGGTTTAGAACAAGACCTGCATTATACACTCCATCCCAGCCACCTATGTATACTTTTCTTTATAGCTGATCCATATCCAAGCCTTACACTCAACCAGAATCACACATCCTCCCCTGGGTTTTTCCCAACACGCTGCATCCATATCAGAAACAGACATAACAAAAGAAGTCCAGATACCCATATTTCATTATTGAATTTACAATAACATGAAAGATTAAGGGAGTATCTCTCCTCTTCCAAAATTCATCTGTCCAACAGCGATTTTCCCAATAAGAATTGACTGAGCTCCCAAGGTCCTGACGAAGAGCAGCAGGAGGGAGAACATGAGAAAGAAAGTCAGGACCGTGAGGGAACCTTCATCTGGCGATGGATGGAGATAGAGACAGAGCCACACATTGGTGCACCGGACTGAGCGCCCAAGGTCCAAATGAGGAGCAGAAGGAGGGAAAACATGAGCAAGGAAGTCTGGACTACGAGGAGTGCTACCACCCACTGAGATGGTTGGGCTGATCTAATGGGAGCTTAACAAGGCCAGCTGGACTGGGACTGAAAAAGCATGAGATAAAACCGGTCTCCCTGAACATGGCAGACAATGAGGGCTATTGAGAAGCCAAGGACAATAACACTGGATTTGGATCCTACTATGCGTACTGGCTTTGGGAGGGGGGGGATGCTCACCTTCCTGGACCTGGATGGAGTGGGGAGGAAATTGGACTTCCCACAGGGCAGGGAACCCTTACTGCTCTCTGGACAGGAGAGGGAGGGGGAGCGGAGGGGGGAGGGGGGTAAATGGGAGGCGGGGAGAAGGCGGAAATTTTTAATAAAGAATAATAAAATAAAAAAATAAAAGATAAAAATAAAAAATAAAAATAAAGAATTGACTAGACAAACTAGGAGGCACAGAATTAAAAACAAAACCAAAACAAAATCAGCCAAACTTATTGAATAATTAAAGCATTTAAGGTATACACAAAGAAACAACTCAATGAAATTAAAGAGAATATGTAACAATAAATGTCTAAATGACAACTATGAAAACACAAAAATATCTAGTTGAAACGAATGATAAATGCACTATAGAATTTGATAATAAAATTAAAGGAGAAATAAAAACTTTGGAAAGTATCCACACTTAAGCAAAGATGGAATTTGAAAACCCAGTGTTTCAAGTCTTACAGGTATAATAAAATAAGCAGAAGAACTGTTATCAGGACTCACTAATAAAGCAGCGGACCTACATATAAGAAGCAAAGGATATTTTAAAATCACAAGAAAGAAACAGTAAATGTGATTCACCATGAAAATAGGAAAACTCAAGCTATAAAAATGGAAAAGGAAGAATCACAAGTGTGTGGCTTATACATTTATAGTTTAAATAAAAATTTCCCATCTGAGCTAGCAATGCTGTCCCCAGAAGCCATAAGCTAACAAAACCCAACATCAGGTCTGAGAACCTCCATTTTTAGTTGCTGGGCAGTTTTAGTTCTGTTGCATTTAGTACCTCCTAGTGATTGAAGTAAATCCTTATATCTTTAGGTACCATTCACTTCAAACCCAAGAGCCACAGGCCTTTTGTCACTGAATTCTTTGGAAATCAGTTTGATTGCTAGTGACTTGTCTTAAAACTATGATAACACAGATCTGAACAGGTGAAATTCCAGAGATGTTTCAGACATAGACCAAATGGCCCCACTTAAGACTCTTTACTGAGTTTCCATTTTGACCCATACAACTTTATATCTGGTCTGAGAAAAGTTTGGAAATTATTGCCACCAGCATGAGCTCTGAAAACAGATAAACAATTAAAAATTAATTTCTAATAGTTAATCTGTATTTAATTAGAAAGTGGCATTTTGTAGTGAAAAATCTCTGCATTCTTTAAAGATTTTTCTGGTTCCCATCACTTCACTGAAATCTATCACGGAAACTCCACAATCCCATACTTCTTGTAGCTCTGTCTGTTTTCCACTTTACTTCATGAGGATTGCTGAGCATTTTAAAGAATATATTCTATGACTTTCAATTATTGAAATCGCCTTCATGCTCAAAGCCAAGATGACTGGACAGATTTCCACTTTTGCTCCCATGTTTAACAAACTATGATGCCATCCTTAACCTCATCCAATGTCCATGAACTGTTATATTAGACAACTCTCTAATTGTTCATAGGAAGAGTGCAAGACATAATATTTTGTAGTAGTTTAAACAACTGATCCTAACTGATATCATATACTTAAAAATTCAATGACAAACCCACATATAATAGTTTTCTAATTTAATTTTTTATATCAAACTAATGATTATAAAGTCCTTTCTCAATTGAAGCCATTAATCCATTATAAAAGTAAGAGCTCATCAGTGAAATATACTATTTTTTTTTGTTTTACCTTGCTGTTGTGTGTGTGGCTTGTAGTATATACATTTAGTAAGAATAGCAGTGCTTATCATGGAAATGCTACTCAAAATGACTCTGAGTCAGAATACCAGTCAGAATAGCTAAAATAAAAAACGACAATGATAGCTTACGCTGGAGAGGCTTTGGAGTAAGGAAAACACTCCTCCATTGCTGGTGTGAATGCAAACTTGTACAATCACTCAGGAAACCAGTTTGGTGGTTTCTCAGAAAATTGGTAATCAACCTACCTCAGGACCCAGCAATACCACTGCTGGATATGTACCCACAATTGTTAATGAATCAGGATTTCAAGTTTTCAAAAATTCACAGTCTACCAATACTTTAATAATGAGAATCTATTCTAAAACGAAACTACTACAGGGCTGGATAATCCTTCTATAATGAGGCTGGACAATCCCTCCATAATGGGACTGTTCATGTATTCTATAGCTGACAAATCCCTCCATTGTTGGGGAATATTGTTTTAAAACATGTTGCATTTTTTTCTACTGATTTTGTTAACAATTCAAAGATGTGTTTGATTGAATAAAATTAACCTGTAAGCAGGAGAATGAGTCAGCAAGAAGTTGACAGGAAGTTGTAAGGAGGAACCATGAGTGTCAAGGGTTTATAAGTAGGGGCAAAGGATGACTTTGGGTTGTTTGGAGAATGCCAGCAAAGGAAGAAGGTTGGCTACTTGCTATTCAGCCTCCTCGAGGGAGCAGAATTCTACTTCAAACATTAAATTTTGAGTTCTTTAGATTTATATAAAGTTTCCCTTCGTAGCTTTGAAAGATTGGTTGCCTGAGGGAAGAGAATCCACTCAGGCTGTGTCCCTTGCAGACAAAGCCATTGCTTAGGGATAGCCACTGTAGATAATAAAAAGCATATAATCACACTCCATAAGGATATTACCCACAGAATTCATGGCTGGACAACCCGTCCATAAGGAGAATGTCCACAAAGTCCGGAGCTGACAACCCTGTATAACGAGGCAGTCCATGGAAAGCATTTGCAGTAGACACCAGACACAAACATTGGAAGATAAATTAATGCAGAACTTGACAATCCCTACACAAAGAGACTGTCCACACAGTCCATGACTGGACAGCCTCTGCAAAATTAGGCTTTCCATAAAGTCTATAAGCTTTCTCATCAGACACTGAACATAAGTGGGTTCTATTAAAAGGGGAGAACGGGGGGAGCTCGGAGGAATGGGGTGCTTGGGATATAGGAAGGGTGGATATGAGAGCAGGGAAGCATATATCTGAATTTAAGGAGCTACCTGAGGGTTGTCAAGAGACTTGACCCTAGAGGGGTTCCCAGGTTTCCAGGGAGACGCCCCCAGTTAGTTCCTTGGGCAGCTGAGGAGAGGGAGCCTGAAAAGGCCAGTTCCTATAGCCATACTGATGAATTTCTTGCATATCACCATAGAACCTCCACCTGACGATAGATGAAGAAAATGACAGAGCCCCACCTTGGAGCACCGGACTGAGCTCCCAAGGTCCTGATGAGGAGCAGAAGGAGAGAGAACATGAGAAAGAAAGTCAGGACCGTGAGGGAACCTCCAGCTGGCGACAGATGGGGAAGGTGACTGAGCCCCACATTGGAGCACTGGACTGAGCTCCCAAGGTCCCGATGAGGAGCAGAAGGAGCGAGAACATGAGGGAGAAAGTCAGGAACGAGAGGGGTGCGTTCACTCATGGAGACGGTGGGACAGAACTAATGGGAGATCACCAACTCCAGTTGGAATGGGACTGATGGATCATGCGACCAAACCCGTCTCTCTGAGTGTGGCCAACAGCGGGGGCTGACTGAGAAGCAAAGGACAATGGCTCTGGGCTCTGATTGTTCTTCATGGACGGGCTCTGTGGGAGCCTTCTCAGCTTGGTCGATCACCTTCCTGGACCTGGAGGGAGTTGGGAGGACCTTGGTCTTAGCATAGAGTGGGGAACCCGGATGGCTCCTTGGCCTTGAGAGGGAGGGAGGGGAGGTATGGGTGGAGGGGAGGGGAGGGAAGGGGGAGAAGGAGGGGAGAGAAAGGGGAGAAGGAGGGGAGGGAGGGGGGAGGAGGAGGGAAGGAGATGGAAATTTTTAAATATAAAAAAAAATAAACCATGAGAAAAAAAAAAATAAAAGGAAGATTCCTTACTTGTAATTTCTCTTCCTCCTCTTTCTTCTTTTTCTTCACTAAAACAGGTCACAGCCAGTCCAGAAGCCCTGTAGGGCAGAAAATCAAAACAAATGCATCATGCCTATTTTGTTTAAATTGAAGTCTACTCAAGAATTGGGAAAGAATGCCTGGTACTGGCCACCTCACCTAATTCCTGGGGTAGTGAGGTCTTGGAACTTAGAAAAATAGTTAACACAATCTCTTCACTATGTAAACATAATGCCTCATGGCATTTCAAATATTATCTTTATACTCACAGGTAAGAGTAGCTACTAGATCTCAACAAATATGTTTTTCTTACAGTACTTAAAGTTTAGTATAGGAAGTCATAACTGGATACATTGCAGAAATCTATAAACAGTGTGGAGCCCAGAACAGACTGATAATCCACATTACACATATTAGATTTATGGATCACAAAACATGAAGAAAGTGGAAGAATGATTGTAAGTGCCAGAATATTAGGATGTCTACTTTGAAACAGTCTCTTGTAGAAGTGAATGCTTAAACAAGACCACAATATAAATATCAATAAATATGTTAATAGGGAATTAGGAAAATTTCAACAGATCCCATTCTCTGGTAACAGAAATGCAAGCAATTATTGTCTGCTGAGAGGAAGATAATAAAAATGCTACAGAGAAGAGCCTACTACTCAGTTATACATTGCACAGTGGTAAGTTCTGAAACCATAGACATCCAAACAACAAAACGTTACTCATAGCTCATCCTCAGTAAAACCTTTTCTTGCCTTCCATCACTAAAACCTTTTCTTGCCTTTCAATTAGAAAAGATTTAAGAGAATTACGATTTGACAAAGTGTGTGTTTATTATTAATTTCCACACTAGAATTATGGTAATGACCTATTAATGATTAAACTGCTTTAGTTCATTATAAGATGTCAGCAATTAGAAAAAGATTAAAACTTGTCTAAGAGAAGTTTGACATTATCAGTGAGTTCTTGGAGTAGACATGTTTAATAAGACAAATTTAGATTTTTTTATATATCTGAAGACTCTAAAGAAACACCTCGACCAATTCAAAAGGACATTCCCATCCATGGTGATCCTCCCCTTCTTTAATTAGGAGATACGGTAGCCATAGAATTATAAGTAGCATGAAGCATTATCTGCTTGCTTATCATTATTTAATTGCTGATGAACTCTCTTGACAGAAATTTGGCTCAGAGACACAGCCCAGTGGTATATTTTCTTTAACCCTTTTCTTATAGGGATTGGCAGTCAGAGATGGGTAAGATCTTTTGTACCCTAGGCATCTAAGACAAGGGCATGCATGATCAGAATGCATGTACTGAAGATGGGTATGTCTGGAAAAGAGGGGAAATAACCCCCAAGGCAGTCACAATCATCTGTCCTGTAGCAGAATCACAGGTTTGATTAAATGTAATAAAAAAAAAGAGGAATTGTCAGGGCACAGTCAGATGTGAGCCCCATTCCACCTTGTCTAGATGTCAGAGTTTGAGCTTATTTTTGCTCTATAACAGGTGCGACTCCAAACAAGAGATTCTAGCCTAAGGTGTGGCTAATTAGTATTTTGAGTGTTGAAGAAGATCTGCTCCACCTGGACCAAAAGTTGGAGAATTTAAGTCTATGAGTATATAAGCATGTGGAAGAATAAACAAGGCAGAGATATAGGAGAAATAAGAGACTAAAGCATAATACAGTATCAGTATCCTGTATAAGTAGTCTCTTATTATATCTCTGTTCCTTTGGCTTAATCATTATAATCCTCACACTCTTACCATGGGCTGCATGAGTTTTGTCAAAGCTGGTTTTCAATATATGGGCAGCAGCCGGGCGGCGGTGGCGCACGCCTTTAATCCCAGCACTCGGGAGGCAGAGGCAGGAGGATCTCTGTGAGTTCGAGACCAGCCTGGTCTACAAGAGCTAGTTCCAGGACAGGCTCCAAAGCTACAGAGAAACCCTGTCTCGAAAAATCAAAAAAAAAAAAAATATATGGGCAGCAGTGTGGGGCTGACGGTTGTCAGCCCAACCTGGTGCTTCTGATAAACACTGAAGTCACACAATGTGTTACTTTAGGGAAAAGTTTATGCTTTTATTTCCACAGGAAATGAGAAGCTGTGGATTCATTCCAGGTTGATATGGATCAGGTTTGATTGAGAAAAAAAAGCCCCTGAAAAATCCTTGTTATACATATAAAAATAAACCTAGAAAAACTAATCAATATGTAATGTATATTTTAACTAGTCAAATGTAAAAAATTCAGAATTTACTAACTTGTGTAAAATACAGTCTATACTTATATTAGTACAGACATATACATTACCTTTAAAAGTGTATATGTTTTCAGAATAAGGGAAACACCAATGACAATTGATAGCTCAGGTTATCCAGCATCTCAGAATATAAAAAAATCAAATATACAGGCATTTTACCTTGGAATTCTGCATTCTAAAAAATGCAAGAAGACCAATGTCTTCATTGAAGCAAATCAGGACATGGTGTTTCTGATGGCAACTTGCATAGGCTAATGCATAAGTCCACTTGGTCTTCATGATCAAAGTCTAATCATCAAAAATTTCAATTTATGGTCCTAGAATTACAGTTATTGGGTAAACCTAACTTCTTATTGAGAAATGATGACACAGGCTTTCCTTTCCAGCACTTAGGACATTGAGGTAGGGCATATCTAGAGTGCAAGGTTGTTCTTTGCTATACAGTAAGCAGAAGCTAAACCTGTTGTCCATGAACACTACTTCAGTCCTGAAATATTAAAATAATAAAATAAAATTTAAATGAAAGAATAAATATTAAAACTTCCTGCAAATACTCTGCACTGATTGAGTGCACCAGTGGAGCTTCACATTGGTAATAAAGGGGAAAAAAAGAGCGCTTCGTTAAGTAAATATTGAAGCAGGGAGAGGTATGATCAAAAGGGAAAAAGAGCTAGAATCGATCACTATTATAGGCAATCAAGTAATGTTGACAGTGACAGAAACAGTCTTCGCAAACAGAGAGCACAGCGACAGATTATGCAATACCAAATGACCAGCCCTGAAAGCATATGTCTGCAAGTACTCTTAGGACTGTGCAGGGTGTGTGTAATTAGGAACGTATAGGAACTATATTCTGTTATCTGTATTTGACATCATAAGAATTAAAAACAAACCAACATTCTTATAGAAAATACTTTGTCAAGACAAAAATTCTATTCTTTGAATTTTATACATATTGATAATTCTTACTAATTTCTTACAAAAAGTTTACCTTGTTTAGAAAGCTATTAAAATTGTCATATTATGTGGAACCATATTTTCCATGCAAATCAGACTCACATGGGGAACAGTTTTCATAAAAACATTTATCCCAGATTTAAATAGTACTTTGATTACTCCAGACCAAATTGTGCCGTGCTTCCGGACTGCTTCAAGGCTGTGGTGATCCCATTGGGCCCAGAACTTGCTGATGTACTAACCCTGAATTTCTGGTCTCATTATAAATATGTTAGCTAAATTTCCTACTCTGAATTCCCAAACTATTTCCAATTAGGAAACATGGTTTTGTCATTTCTTCCATTTCTGCAACTAGCAACTAGAGCTGGCATAAATTTTCTGGATATATTTCCCTTGGAATTTTGTTTCGGTGTGGTTTGACGTTGGAATGCATTGCTTCTTTATAGTTAAGGCATGCCACTTTCTAACAAACTGTGGCAACAGGCACTACCGGACCTTTCAGAAAAATATAAAATATGGCATGCTGCACATATTCTTTAATTTTGTAATCATAATTCATCATAAAGGAAGAAAACTCAAGGGTAACTTCCAGGGCATTTTAGGGTTCAAGGAGCAATTTCCCGACATGAAAGCAGATGTTTATGCTAATGAAAACGGAGTTAGAAATTGCCACAATTTCCTATTCTGTTTTATTTTTTCACTTTTAATCTTTACAGCTGGCTATGTGGAGGGAGCAGCAGATGGATGAATATATATTTAGACAGTCTTGAAGATCATCTCATGAAAGTTTTGTTCTCTAAACACAACTTTAATATTTTCTAGAAATTTCAGTTATAACATTATTTCATTTTCCTAAAATGCTCTTGATTAAATGAACAGTATAACAGTCATTGAAGTATTTTAGTTGTAAACTGACTACTAATGACCTATCTTCATAACCACAGAATAATGTATCTCTCAATATTCACCAGAAAATATTTTATTTGTGATTAACAAAGAACCCTTAAATGGCCAATGTATTGATGATAAAAGCACAAAATGCTTACCCCAAATAGAATAAACCAACCTCCTCCTCCCTTGTAATGTTCTGAGATTATTGCAGAAGAGGAGAGAGAGAAATGTAAGAGTGTGAAATCATATAGGACTTCAATAAAACAGTGACTGCTGTACACAGTAGGTCAGCTGCACATAAAAATTCACAGCCTTTGTAACATGGACAAGACTTAACTAAAGCCATACTAGACCACATTCCAGCAAGGAATGGAGTGGGCATAAAATCTTGACCTTTGCCATAGAGCTATTGGTAATCGTTAGCTATAAAAAGGAAAACCATTTTTCTTTAATAGTGTATCCTATGGTAAAAATGACTATGTTCCGGTGAAAGGCTAAACATCCAATGATATTTGGGCAGCACAAGTTGATCTTGAAGAAGATAAACAGACAAAAATGGTTACATAGGGAAATATGTATATCTGCAAAGACTTGAGGGAGAAGGGGTGAATATAATTTTTAAAAAAACATTTTAGGAAGTTATCAAAAAACTAATACTAAATATAAATATATCAATTTGTACATTATAAATATATATGTAATGATATATAAAAGAATGAAATTTCTCTTGTAAACTATTATTTCCTAATTTATTTTTCTGGTTCAAAAAGAAGAGTATTCTTTTGCAGGGCTGTGCAAAAGTCTCGCTCAGGAAAGCACATGCTATTCTCTCATGAAGATCTGAAATGCTGATAGCCAGCTCCCAAGTCGAATTTGCTTTGGTGGTGAGTATCTATAGCCCTAGCACTAAGGAAAGGAACAAGTGGATCCCTAGAGATCACTGGTTAGGCAGTCTAAAAAATTTGGTAGCTCCAGGTCAATTAGAGATTTAGTAAAAGACCCTTGACATTAACTCTGTCTTCCAGAAGGACAAATGCATGCACATGTTCCACCCCAAAGACATGTGTATACGCACACATGTAGTATAGAAATATACATACTCTATAATAATAAGCATAACATTTTGAAAATATGAAATGAGAGGAAAATATTACAAGAATTTAAACACTGATAAGTAACAACCTTGGTATAAGGACTGATGAGAGCCAAAGTTTTCTTGTCTTTTTTGTATATGTGAGTGGTTGCAAGACAAATTTGATTATGTCCTTAAAGACACGAACTTAAGATGACTGGTTCATTAATGCAATGAATATTATTTAAATGTATACCAAAGTATTCACGCAGGTTTGATAACTAATTAATTTAACTTTCATTCTTTTGGGTGTGGAAGATAAGAAATAACAGGCAAGAAATAAGTTCAGGGACTTATAAGAAAAATATAATAAAAAGGTGACTGTGGAAGGGATATCATTTTGTCAATCTGGTTAGATTATTTTTTTTTTTTTTGAAAAGATGCAGCATGGACAGAAATATGTAAAAAGCAGGATAGTACCCATGGTAGAGTGCTGGGAGCGGTGAGACCTCAGATCCTGAATTTCTTGTTTTCCCCTGATCTGAGTGCCTACAGCTGCTCTGAGCACGAGACCTTCAGGAGTTCCTAATGGCAGGAGAGTGGTTTCTGGTGGGTTTGGCTGGGGCGTGGCTATCTCTATATAATCTGCCCCTGAACACAATAAAGGGGGCATTCTTGGGGATTTCAAGGATGACCCGTGTAGCTGTCTGTCTGTCTGTGTGTGTCTGTGTATTTTAACCTCCTGCCCCTTGCCCGAAGCTCTGTAACTGGGTAATAGCGCACTGAACGCAGACACGGGGGCAGTAGAGCACGGAGAAATGACCGCTGAAGTGATGAGACGGCGTGTGTAAATAATCTTTGCTGATGGATGTGTACCTGAAGAGCTTTGAGGAGCGCACTGGGCCCACATGAGGTTAAACAAGGCATGAGAAAGGTGAGCTTGGCTGATACCCAAATCAGGAAAAAGTGTCATGTGGATCATGTGAAGGCCTGAGTTTACTCAGAGTTACATTAACCACAAAAGCAAAGAAAAAAAATTTAAACACTCAGGAGTCTGTGACAAAATACAAATTTACAATGATGGTAGTTAGAAGGGGTTGTGGAATATGACTTTAACTATGTAAAGGTGTGTTGCATTTGTTCATATGCTGCATTTTGAACTATGTAGACATGTGCTGTATTTGTTTTACTTGCATGCCTAAGTTACCTAATTGGTCTAATAAAAGGCTGGACAGCCAATAGCGAGGCAGCAGAGGGATAGATGGGGATGGCAAGCAGAGAGAATAAGTAGGAGGAGGCATACAGGCTGAAGAGAGAATGAGGGAGGAAGAGAGAAGTATGCCAGGAACCTGACATTCAGACACAGAGGAAGCAGAAAAATAAGACACACAGGATGAGAGAAAAGTAAAAAGCCAGGAGGCAACAGACAGATGAAGAGAAACAGGAGAATTTAAGTTTAAAAACATGCTAGCTAGAAACAAGCCTAAACTAAGGCTCAGTGTTCATAACTAATAATAAGTCTCCATGTCCTAATTTGGGCGCTATTGGTATGATAAAGCCAGCTACGGAAGAGATAATAAAACAAAAGGATGTAGTAGATAAATATTGAAGATAATTTCAAAGCTGAAAATCCAGAAATTCTTGTGAACCAATAAAAAGATCACTCTATTATTTTTTGTACAACTAAAAGAATGAAATTAAAATAAAAAATGAATCAGAATACATTTGATTGACTAGTGTTTTGCCTTAAATTCATGTCTACAACCAAGGTCAGAATATAAAAATGTTTGGAAAGAAATACCCTGTATTAGTTTTTGCCAATTTGATAGAAATATAAGCATATTTCTGAAGAAGAAATTCCTATTTTAAAAATTTGCATTATCAGATTATCCAGTGCACAAGTTGGTGGAGTATATATTATTCGTTAATGATTGACATGAAATGATCCAATCCACTGTGGGCTATGCTACACCTGAGCAGGTTATCCTTGGTGGTATAAGAACAACTTGAACAGCCATAGAGCTAGCCAGTAAGGCACATCTGTCTATGAATGTGTCATCAATTCCTGCCTCCAGGTTCTTACCATGACTGAGTTCTTACATTGGCTCCCCCTAGTGACAGACTGTAAAGCATAAGATAAACTCCCTTTTCCCCAAAAGAGTGGTAGTTAGTTTTGAATCGCAATAAGAAAACAAACAAAAAAACAGAAGATTACCTTACAGAGACTTCAGAAAAAAGATGGATAAGTGATGTTATTGAATTAAGAAGGGTAATAAGTCTAATGATAGGGGAATTAAAAGAGTCCGTATAGGATAAAGGTACTTAGAAGAGCAGGTAGTGTAAAGAAAGAGGTAAAGAAAGCCAGGAGACAAGAAACCTTGTGCATGCCTATCACATGTAAAGCTAGGGTTTCACTTCAGCACTGGGGTTGGAATATGAGTAAGATAACTAGTTATTAACAAAAGATAGCAGAAAGGCAATAAAAACATAGTTCATGTGGATGCTGAGAAAGAAAAATATGCTCTTTGAATCCGTAACTTTCTTGAATTTTAATGGGGTGATCCTAAAAAAAGAAAAGATGCAGATGAAGAAAAGAAAATAGGAGCTTACCCAAAATCAATTACTAAAATTTTGAAAAGAGTTGAATGTTTTACATCAAACAAGTAGCAATTGGTGATGGAGTTCTATGGTTCAAAGTAAACGTAAGTTAAATTTAATTATTTGTCAATCACGAGTGAATAATTGTTTTTGCAAGTTGCCAGTGAAGTAAAACACCAACTGAATGAGTATAATTGTGTCCAAAATTGACAGAAGTATTGATCAGTGGAATAGTCTGACATTTAAAATTTAAAGATCAGATGAACCTCATAAGCCATGCAGAGAGGAAAATAAGCCAGCTGAAGAAGGTTCAGGCAGAAGCCTCTTGCCATTGTCAACAAGTTTGGATGTATGATGGGAATTACACATTGATTTTTTTTTTAACTGGAGATCACTGCTGACCTTTGTGCCAGCTATGTTCATGGAGCGTGGGCAGGCCACATTTTCATTGATTTGGATTCCAAAGAAAATGAGTAACCGTTATTTAAGTTTGAGATTTAAAGTTTGACAACCTTGAGAGTTTATGTGAAAGTGGCAACAGAAGTAACAGAAATTCTTTAGGGGGCTACAGGCTTGAATCTTTATTTCTGGGAGCATAGAAATACAAAAAAAGTAGACACCTGCTTTGGTAATTTATATTGACTTGAAAGTCGACATGAAACCATCACTTTCTTAAGAAATTTACACTGCAACTTCACCTGTATTTTGTTCATTCTTATAAATAAGAAAAGGAAAATAGATGCTCTCAATTGCATGCTGACAGTATTGAAGTTAAAAATCAACAAAACCCATCAGAAGATAAATAATAAAAATGAAACATCAGCTAATAAATAAAAGAGATACATTCTTATGACAGCTAATTTCTCTCCATTTTAATTAATCCATAGAATTTCAAACATTCTTTAGAGTAATGTAACTGTGGGTCAAACGCAAATATTCTCAATCATAACAACTTTTGCCTTATTTTAAACATTTATTAAAATCATTTTTTTCTTGCATATGTGAGATGAGTAGTCACAAGCATCTGCATCTGTCTATTTATGCATTTGCATATGAAGACCCGAGTGATGCATGATTTTTCCCCATCACATTTTTACCCTATACACTAAGTTAGTGTCCTTCAATAAAACCCAGAACTCACCTGCATGATGTGAATGGTTTGATAGCTATACGGGCCAGGTATAGTCTAAGGCCACCTTCTCAAGCCCAAGGCATCTACTCAGGTGCTGGGAATGAACCCTTTTCTTCTTTTCTATTTATAAAATAAACAGTGGATGCTGTCGTTACTTAGAAATATGACAATTAAAAGCAAAAATCCATATGCTACATTTTTTGTGTTAAGGACTAAATGTCCTTTTTAAGTGTCTTTTATTAGAAAAGTAGAAAATATGATGCATCAGGAGCTTACAGATTAGTACTTCGTAAAACAAAATGCTCTCGAGAAGCATGTTATTGCTGGTTGTGTTTGATTAATTTTCTGTGTACCACATATACATGTTTCTATTAGCTTTTCATGTTTTATTTTCTTTCATTTATATTTAAATCACCTAAAGTCATATTTGTTTGGAAATTAAATTGCAGGTTTTCTTAGAAGATAATTTTGTTAACTTATGCCATTTTCTAGTAAAAAGCTGTAATGTAGTATCTTAATTTAAAAATAGACAAGGAACAAAAAAATCATAATAATGTAAATATTATATTCAGAAAACTTGGCCCAGAATTAGAAGAAATTTTATTGAAAGAATAAATAAAATACTAGCAATGGAGAGATGAGTTTTTTTCATAAGTGGAAAACTAAAGGAGAAAATGAACCTGCATAACTGTGGTTTGGGTAAAATATAAACCATTATTACAGTAAGAACAGTAATTTACTTTAGGAAAAAACTGAAGACTCTAAAACTATGGAAATTCTTTGATAACTTTTTCCCTGAAGAAATTACACCCTTCTTGCTCTTTGCTCTTAAGTAGAAAGAAATAAAATGTTTCACCTCAAGTAACCAAGATACTACATCCCTAAATATTTGCCATGATCCCTTTCTTCCATAAGCCCCTCACATTTTTGTCAGATTAGCATCCACTGATAATACAGAATATTTATTTAAACAATTTCCTCTTTTGAGTTCTTCATTTATTGATAAAATTCAGAAGACATGCTCAGAAAAAGATAGGATTGGAAAGACTCTCCTTGAGATTGTAATCTGATATTGACTGCAAAATTTCTAGATGTTTAGGAGTCTATTAATTAATCATAAATTGCTGTCATAAGACTGTAAGTCATAGAAGTGATTTTCGGGGATTACAGTGCCAAAGTTTTAGAGTCTGTGATCATCACTGCAGAAAGCATGTCAACAAACAGGTAGGCATTGCATGGCCATAGCATCTGAGAACTCACATTTAAAACAACCAGCACCACAAGGGAGGGAGGGAGCTATGTGAGAACAGTGTGGGCTTTTGTAACCTCAAAGCCTACCCAATTGACTTCCACCAAAAGGTCTGCACCTCCTAGTCCTTTATAAATTTTCAACCAGCTGGGGACCAATTATTCAAGCATATGTGCCTAAGGACCGGTCTCATTCCACCACTACAGAGAGAAAGGCAAAATTAATAACACCGAATCTCATAAATTCTGAAGTTTAATTTGTTACTACATATTCACTATTCTTTTCCTCTATAATTTTAATAGGCTGTTAAACTTACTTAGCGACAATTTCAATAGAAAATTTGTGGTGCTTTGAATAGAGAAGGCCCCTGTAGACTCATATGGTTGAATGCTTAGTCCATATATAGTGGCACTAATAGGATGAATAGACATTTGGCATAGGTGTGACTTTGTTGGGGGAAGTACATCACTGTCAAAGCAGGATTTGAGGTCTCATATATGCTCAAGCCACACCTAGCAAGACAGTCTCCTTCTTCTGCCTACAGATCAAGATGTAGAATTCCCAGCAATCCCTCAAGCACCATGTTTGACTATATACCACTATGTTTCCTATGTTTCCTAAAATGATGATAACAGACCAAACTTCTGAACTGTTCGACAACCCCAATTAAATGTCTTCCTTCTTAAGAGTAGGATTTGTCCTGACTTCCTTGCTCATGATCTCCCTCCTTTTGCTCTTCATCAGGACCTTGGGCGTCAGTCCGGTGCTCCTATGTGGGGCTCTGTCATTTTCTCCATCCAACGCCAGGTGAAGGTTCTATGGTGATATGCAAGATATTCATGAGTATGGCAATAGGATCTGGACATTTCTGGCACCCTCTCCTCAGCTGCCCAAGGAACTAGCTGGGGGCGTCTTCCTGGACACCTGGGAACCCCTCTAGAGTCAAGTCTCTGCCAACCCTAGAATGGCTCCCTTAATTAAGATATATAATTCCTTGTTCCCATATCCACCCTTCCTATATCCCAACCATCCTATTCCCCCAAGCTCTTCCCATCCTCCTCTTCACACTTTTCTCTCCCCATCCCCTCTTCCTCCCATCCCACCCCACCCCCAAGTTCCCATTTTTTGTCTGGCAATCTTGTCTACTTCCAATATCCAGGAGGATAACTATATGTTTTCCTTTGGATTCACCTTCTTATTTAGCTTCTCTAGGATTTTTTTTTTACAAATTATAGGCCTTAACATAGTGAAGGGAACCCTGATGGCTCTTTGGCTTGGAGAGGGAGGGAATGGGGAGGAGGAGGGGAGGAGATGGAAATTTTTAATAAAAAAATGAGAAAAAAAGATTAAAAAAAGAGTAGGATTTGTCATGGCGTCTCCTCACAGAAACAGAAACTAAAACAGAATAATTATTTTAATCTCAAAATGTTCTGTTTATTTTTCTTTTCATAATACTTCAATCTTTTAATTATAATAAAATCCCATATTCATAGGGTTTTAAAGTATTTGCATGCTAAGGTTACCCTCTCTTCTTACCTCTGCTTCAGTTTTAATTCTTTTAAAACTGATTCTTTTCCAGAGTGAAGAAGGAATGTTAATGCTTTTGTTTATATTTAACTATATTAGGAAAGAATAATGGCAACAATAACTCATAGTAATTGCTTCAATTTTGCTATTAAATGGACACTGAATCTGTTGTCTTCTGATTGAAACAAGAAGTTGAAGAAATATTTAATTATATAAAAATACACACCATCAAGATAATGTAACTCCTAGTGTTAGCCTTGATCACAGGATTTAAGTTCATTTTATCAGCTTCTCCATCACAGAGTTACTCGCCTTCCTCCTCCCAGATTACATTCATTTAAAGGAATGTGTTCTAGGCTATGAACTTCCAAATTGTGAGTTTTTCTGTATCTTCTTTATGAAAGAAGATATATATGGATTACTCTTAATTGCTCTGGTTTTGTAGAGTCATCAGGTAGCGGCACTACATTAGAAGGATTAGGAGGTATGACCTCATTAGAATAGATGGGGCGTTGTTAGAGGAAGTGCATCACTGGGGTTGAGTTTTGAAGTTTCAGAAAGCCCAGGTCAAGCCCAGTGTTGCTCTTCTCCTGCTGTCTGCAGATCCAGACATAGAACACCAAACTACTTTTCCAGAGCCATGCTTGCCTGTCTGCAGTGCTCCGTGCCATGATGATAACGGACTAAGCTTCTGAAGCGGCAAGCAAACCCCAATAAAATGATTGCTTTATGAGTTGCTTAGATAGTGTTGTTTCTTCTCAGCAATAGGACACTTGTGACAAAGACAGAATTTGGTACCATGGACTTGGGTATTGCTGTGATAGGCCCAACTCTGCTTTTGTCTCTTGGATTATCTGTTCAAGTGATAAATATGGAAAATTTAAAACATAGCAGAAGTGAACATATAGTAATACTTGTGCACAATGAAAACCCATCTATGTCTAATTATAGATATAGTTTAAGAAGAAGAATATCAGGTCAAAGACATAAAACAGATTTTTAACAACATAATTAAAGAAAACTTCCCCAAACTAAGGAAGACACACATATACATTCAAGAAAC
Source organism: Arvicola amphibius (assembly GCF_903992535.2). Lineage (NCBI taxonomy): Eukaryota > Metazoa > Chordata > Mammalia > Rodentia > Cricetidae > Arvicola > Arvicola amphibius. The sequence continues at coordinate 26,333,319 of NC_052064.1, forward strand.
ACACAAAACACAAAATACACAAGACTAGAAAATAAAATCCCCATAAAATTTACTTAAAAATAGGAATACAAAAGGGCAGCAAAAAAGAGTTTAAGATACAGAAGAGACTTCTCCCCTTCCCCCACTCTCTGTCTCTGTCTCTGCTCTTCTCCCCCCTTTCCTTTTCCCCTCCATAACCCACTAAATAAATATCAAACCTCAAAAAAAAAAAAATAGAAAAAGATACAGAAGAAAAAACTCAAGTGACATATAAAGTAAAAGCCATCAAAATAATAGCTGATTTCCCAAATGAAACATTACAATCCAGAAGAGCATGGAACAAGGCCTTCAGTGTCCATAAAGACAATTATTACTAGCCTAGATGAACATACCCAGCACAACTATACCCCATAATTAAAGAGCAAGAAAAGTTTTCCATGATATAAATAAAGTAACAAGATAGAAATGAGTAAAACAGAGAGATTGAAAAGAAATTCTAAGTCATATAATAAAACAAAAAGTACCACCGGGGAATACAGAACCCATCATAGAAACACAATCACCACAATGAATATACAAACTACAATGGTTTCATTCTCCCAACAAAGAATACAGGGAGATGAATATATTCAGAAACAAAATTTACCTGCTGTCTACCAAAAACATTTTAGCTTTAAAAATAAACACTATATTATAGTAAAAGATTAAACAAATCATTCCAATCTAATATTATTAGGAAACAAGCAGGCTTGGTTATCATAAAATCTGAAAAATTACAGTCCCGATTAAAGTGAATCATAAAAGATAAACAAGGATACTTCATTCTAATCAAGTGAATGGTAAACTGAGGGAGCATCATTAAGCAAATAATATATGTACTGAATCCTGCTGCACTGAATTTCATTTTGAAAATTTTATGTCAGAGCTAGATACACAGAAAAAGCAAAAATCCATTAATATTAGATGATTCAAATACTTTCTCTAATAGGATATATATATATATATATATAGATCTGTATAGATATACATATATATGCAAAAATAAATATAGTTAAATTAAAATTAATTGACATCATGCATCAAATGGATTTAATAGAAATCTACAGAAAATTCTACCCCAACATCAAAGAACACATGTTCTACTGAGCAGCATATAGACCACTGAATAAATAGATCACATCCTCAGATATAAAAGAAATATTTTGTTTCAAAAATATTTATAAATTTCAAACTATCCTATATTATCATAATACAATAAAATCTAAAATGGGACAGTAAAAAATTCTAGTAGATATACAAGCTCATACAGATTAAATAACCCACTGTAGAATAATGAATGGGTCAAAAATAAAAATCCATGAGAAATAAAATTATCCTGAGAGCATCCTTTGCCTTACAGAAGGTTTTCAATTTCATGCAGTTCCATTTATTAATTGTTGACCTTTGAATTTGTGTTACTGGCGTTCTACACAGGGAGTTATCTCCTGTGCTGATTATCAGGGATGCTCCCCACTTACTCCTCTATCAGAGTCAGTGTAACTGGATTTATGCTGAGGTCTTTGATGCATTTGTAGTTGAGTTTTGTGTAGCCAAACTATGGATCTATTTGCATTCTACTACATGCTGACATCAAAGTTATGCCAGCACTATTTGATGTATTTGCTTGCTTTTCTCCATTGTATAGTTTTGCCTTCTTTGTTGAAAATCAAGTGTCCATAGGTGTGTGAATTTATTCTTGAATACTTTTATTCTATTCCATTTATCCACTTGTCTATTTTTATGCCCATACAATGCTGTTTTTATTACTATAGATGTGTAGTAGAGTTTAAGATCAGGCAGACTTATACCTTTATTATTTTTTTATTGTACAGAATAGTTTTAGGTATCCTGGGATTTTGTTTTTTCATATGATGTTGAGTATTGTCCTATCAAGGTCTGTAAAGAATTGTATTGGAATTTTATAGTAATATTTTATTTATGTTTTAATAAAAAAGCTTGCCTGAATTTCAGAAGGGCAAAGCTAAGCCACTAAAGAGCAGGCAGTGATGGCACACACCTTTAATTTCAGTGTTTGGGAGACAGAGGAAGATGAATCCCTGTGAGTTCAAGGCCACCCTGGGTTACACAAGGTCAATGTAGAAACAAATCCAGGTTGTGGTGCCCTACACATTTAATGCCAGCGTTAGAGGGAATATAAAATCTAAGGAGAGAGAGGCTCATTGTATTTAATCTGACTAATCTGTTTAGTCTGCCTAGACTTTTTAGTCCCCTTAATCTGTTTAGTCGGCCTAGTAAGCTTAGTCTGCTTACTTTGCAGTTGTTCAGCCTTGAGAGAGGCAAGACTTCTCTAGTGGCTAGGTTGTTTTGCTTTTCTGTTTTCAGGTTGAACCCCAGTATCTGTCTATGGATATTTGATATTCATAAGGCAGAATTTTTATGGGGATTGCATTGAATCTATACATTCCTTTTGGTAAGATGACCATTTTTAATATCCTGCTTACCCATAAGCATGGAAGATTTGTCCATTTTCTGATATTTCTCCAATTTTTTTCTTCAAAGACTTGAAGTGCATGTCATAGAGGTCTTTCACTCACCTGCTTAGAGCTACCATAAGGTATCTTACATTATTTGTGGCTTTTGTGAAGAGTGTTGTTTCCCTTTTTTTTTCTCAGCTATTTTATCATTTGTATATAAGAGTGTTCCTGATTTTTTCTATTAATCTTGTATGCAGATACCTCAGTAAAGGTGTTTATCAGCTGTAGGAGTTTCCTGGCAGAACTCTCGTGATTACGTCTGTACACAATTATGATATCTATACATAGTAATATTTTAACTTCTTTTCCAAGATTATCCCTTGATCTTTTGTTGTTTTATTGCTCTAACGAGAACATCAAGTACAATGTTGAATATGTATGGAGAGAGTGGATAGCTTTGTTTTGTTCCTGATTTTAGTGGTATTGATTTGATTTTCTCTCCATTTTATTTGATGTTGGCTGTCAGCTCGGTGTATAACATTTTTATTAAATTTGGGAGTGTTCCTTTTATCCCTGATTAAAATTGCATCCTACAGAAAGGAAAATAAAAACATTTTCACCAATCCCATATCTGACACGAGCTGATCTCCATAATATATAAAAAAATACTCAAGAAAATAGATATCAACAAACCAAATGATCCAATTAAAAATGGGGTATTAACATAAACGGAGAATTCTCCATAGTAGGATCTCAAATGGCAGTACAACACTTGAAGAAATATTCAGCATCCTTAGCTATGAGCAAAATGCATATCCAAATGACTCTGAGATTCCATTTCATACCTATCAGAATGGCTAAGATCAAAACCAAAATGACAGTTTATGGTAGAGATAGTGTGGAGTAAGGAGAACATTCCTTCATTACTGATGGGAGTCCAAGCTTATACAACCACTTAGGGAATGAATATGGTGGTTTCTCAGAAAACTGGGAATCAAACTACTTCAAATCACAGTGATACCACTCTTGGGAGTATACCCAGAGGACAATGAATCATATCACAAGGACATTTGTTCAACTATGTTCATAGCAGCCTTTTTTGTCATTGCTAGAACTTCAAAACAATCTAGATGACTGTCAACTGAAGAATGGATAAAGAAAATGTGGTGTATTTTTACAATGAGGAATTACTAAGCAGTCGACAACAAGGACATCAGGAAATATGAAGGCAAATGGATGGAATTAGAAAAAGAAATCTCGAGTGAGGCAACCAAGAACTATAAAGACAATTGTGGCATTTAGCACTCCTCAGTGGGTATTAGCTGTGAAGTACAGAATGACTCTGCTACTATCCCCAGACCCAGAGAGGCTAGATAACAAGTAGGGCTCCCGGGAGAATACATGGGTCTCCCCGGGAAGCAAAGTAGAGGGTATCTCCAAGTTGGACTAGGGGTGGGTAGGCATGAGAAATTGAGACATTGGGAGGAGCAGAGGGGAGGTGGGAGGAGAGAGTGGGGAAGAAGAGGGAGGGGAGGCTGTGGTCAGCATGCAAAATAAATAAATTAATAAAAAATTCTTAAATTTACACAAATATGAATATATCACCTAATGAAACATCAAAGATACAATGACAATATTCCTGATGATAGAAATTAATAGATCCTTTTGTTTGTTTTGTTCTGTTTTCTGAGAAAGGGTTTCTCTGTGTTCCTCTTGCTGTCCTGGATTATACTTTGTATTCAGGCTGGTGCTGAATTCAGAGATCGATCTGACATTGCCTTCGTATTGCCTCTACTCTATAGAGGTTGATGTACACACACACACACACACACAGACACACACATATATAAGCACAAACTCTAACTAGTGTTTTATTATTTCAGTAACAAAAAAAATCATGTCACAGTACGGTAAAATATTCGTACTTCAAGGTGATTTCATTAGAAAAATTAGAAAAAGCAATCCATGTGATAACAACAGAGAAATAGGCCAGAAACACATTGGAAAAAAATGTATTTCTTTCTTATACTCAGGAAAAAGCCATGTGCTATTTAAATGAAAATTGCATAACTATACTTCTAATTATTAATTTTGTGCAATTTGAATTATTCAGTCTCTTTTTCTTGATTATGCAATCATGTTATTAACAAATAATTACATTATCTCAAGGGTTTCAATTTCTTGGACTCTGGAGACTATAATAATTTTGATTCTGAAAAAATTTATTCATGTAATTTAGAATAATGTTTGTTAATATTATTGTATTATTAATAATAATGCCCTACAGAGACTAAAATTTTAAAAGTTCTAACATAAAATTGTTATGATCATTCGGAATATTAAAATGTTTATCAAATGTGAAACACGCATTATAGTAAACACTGTGTTAGGAATATTCTTATTTTCATCTTTCCCACAAATCTATTCAAGGAATTGGAATTGTGAATGATGATTCATTCCATTTAAATGATTTTCTCATATCTATTTTTTTTGAGAGATGGTTTCACTGTGTAGCTTTAGAGCTTGTCCTGGAGCTAGCTCTTTTAGACCAGGCTGGCCTCAAACTCATGGAGATCTGCCTGCCTCTGCATCCCATGTGCTGAGAATAAAGTTGTGTGACACCACAACCAGGCTTGACTTTCTCATATCTTTATAAAATTTTTGATATGCAATGACTTATGCTTTATCTGATATGACCTCATATTATGTGACTCTGTCACTTACGTTATCTGATAGCAAGTAATAAATGTTTAACAAAATTGTAAATACTATTAGTTATTGAATTTGACTTTGTAATATGCTAAATCCATCAATATGTACATTCAGAGTTTACTCCATGAAGATAAACTTACTATTTTTCTACCACTTTTATTATTAATTACTTGGGATCATTTATCAAGGCAGTTTTATTTTGTTATGTTACATTTAAATATGACACTGAAATCTGATAATTATTCAAAATATATTCTCAATTAGGGATTTTCTGAATTGAACCCTCATTGCCCAGGAAGTAGGACCAATACCTAACAGGTGACTGCTTTCTTGGTTTCAAAAATGAAGCTATTAATGAAAAGAGGAAGAGACTTAAGGACTTGGAAAATAGTCTTTGTCAGTTATACATCTGACGGGATTAATGTCTAGAATACACAAATACACAACAAAACTAAAAAAATAGAAAACAACTTGATTATAAAGTAGACTACAGAACTTAAAAGAATTCTCACAACAAGATACCCATATGAATGAGAAATATTTTTAAGTGCCTTTATCTTCCTTAGTCTTAAGGGAAATTCAATTTAACCTCTGAGTTAGTCTCCATTCAGTTAGAATGGCTTAGATTAATAAAACAAAAGGCAAGCAATGCTGTGGAGAATATAAGGAAAGGGGACCAAAATGAGCTGTAGGTGGGAGTAGAGGCAACAGAGAAATGACCAATCTATACCATTTCCAAGTTATGAACGCCTACTATTAGCTAAAATATAATGTCTGATACTTTGGAGCTTAGATGAGAAGAAGTATTTTGGCATCTATTTATTCTCAGAGTCCTTTCCTTGGTGATTTAAAACAGGCAAGTAGGAAGAGCAGAGAACTCAGGCCAATCAAAAGCACTTGGATATGAAACATTTATCACTTGTGATCAAATAAAGACAAGAAAACTAAACTCTGCCTGCTTCTGAAGACTGATGGAACTACAAAAAAACTAAGATCCATTCAGGCATTCTGGACCACTAACTAAAGGAGGCAGCATCCATCCCGTCTTGACAAGGACAGTGGCACTGAGACAGATGTCATGTCTGATATCCTGCAGGAATAGGGATTTGCCTGTGATGGCAAAAAGTTCAAACAATTTTGAGCCAGAGGTTTATCAAGTTTGCACACCCACTCATTCAAAGCTACAGATGGAATTTATCGAAATCTCTTTCCCTCTATGGAACTCAAGATTCCAAGGTTGAGGTAAAATTCTGCTCTTGAGATTGCAAGTTCTCACCTCTTTTCCTTCTATCATCTCTTCAGAAGTCCTCATGTTTCACCTCACCAGTCCTTAAAAAACCCTTCTGAATCTGGCTCCTCCCTACACTTCCTCAGCTAGTTTCTCACTCAAGCTCCTGACCGCCGGGCAATTTTATTTAATCAAACACATCTTTACATCATTAAACAAATATTTCAGAACACAAGCAAAAGTAACACACCTCAAAATAATATTCTACAACACTTGATAGAATCTGTATTTAGGGAAGAAACACTAATAGAAAACAGAGCTGCTCTGGTCAGGACAGTCAAAGTTGAGGATAAAGTCTTTCAGATACACAGGAGTGTAGAATGCAAACAGTTCAAAAGCAAAGAGTGGAATAAGTCGACGTGGAAATGTCAAACCTGGTTAAAGGAAATTTTAACTTTACTCATATTATTTGAGACCTTTAGAACTGGATATAACAGTAGTAGAAGCAGCTTATCTTTAGGACCCACTCACTGGCCAAACTGAAATCTCTTTTTCTGGACATTAGTATCATTTTATCATGTTTCAATTTTTCTTTACCTGTAGCATCTAATGTTAAATGAGGAACATGTACAATCAAGGGAATAATGGAGAGACGTCTTTGGAAATAATAGCTGAATATAACCAGATATGGTCTCATGATTGGTAAAGACCAACCAATTTTATTAAATGGTCAAAACCTATATAAGTTAGAACATTGATATAGTATCACAGAAGCCCTAAATTCGTTCTCTAACACTGAGAAAGGAGGGACCATTGAACAGGGATTAACTAAGAGGTTCAACAATTTTTCTCTTCAGAGCTTATCACTCACCTGAAACTCTTGGTTGATTAACTTCAAAACAGATGGAAGGAGGCAAAGATATATTGAATAAATAATGAACAATCATAAAGGAAATCACAATAACAAACCATAGAATCAGTTCCTATGCATGCTAATCATCTACCTGATGTTGCCTCTAAGCTTCATCCCTCTCCATCACCCTACACAGTTTGCTGTGTTATGCTCGACTCAGCTGTCTGAAAGCCCTGGAAGAGGGGGTAGGGTGAAACCAAAATTTGAGAGAGAAGGAGGATCCGTCTTAATTCCTGTGTGCTTTCTTTCTTCTGGTCTGAGCAATTGGATTTCCTGTGTCTCACCAATTAGTGAATAGGTTTCCCCAGAGTGTTTGGCAGTTTACATGTGAGAACTTTCCCTACAAATGCAAATGCAGTGGTACTCAGGAAGAAGGTGCAGCTTCCTTCCACTCTGATTTCGCATCACTTGGCTTCTTGCTCAGCAGGAAAAGGGACCTCTTGCTGAGAACTTCCTTTGACATTCACTATCACCCCAATAGTCAGTAAGAGGTTATCTCTAACAAACTACCAAACACGAATTCCAGCTGACATCTAGAGATGGCTAAAGTACTCTCTCCTGTGAAGTCTTACTCTTTACAGATTGGCCTTTACTATTTTGTAGTATTAATATGCCCATGGATTATGCACACGATTCTTTGTACGTGTGTGTGTGTGTTTCTTTTTTATCCCAAAGTAGTAACTACTGCATTTGTAAATATTTAATATTTCTTTATATTTTAACATATAGATTTTACATGGTGTCTCTTAAGATATTTTCTTTTTAGTAATTTCTTGTATGTGTGTCTGTGTGCATGTTGTAAATGTGTATCAATTGAATGTTTGTAGAGGGCTCACTAACTCATGCATGAACATTTTCAGTACATGTGTCAACACTGGATATAATCTAACCCTAATCTCACCAATATCAATAACATTTTTAAAAATGCCCTTACATTTACAAGTCAATATTTGAATTTAATAATATATAATTGCTAAGCATAATATATATGCAGTATATGTTTGTTTATTAAAATAAATAAATTGTATGACTGTTTAATAATAATTAAAAAAACGGAAGTCAAGAGATAGTGATTAGAAGTATGTGGTTAATCTTAGAATACATGAGCAAACGGGAATTTTTTTTACAGCACCCCTTTGGATCCATTGTATTCTGACTGTGGGGTAATAACTAGTTTTGTTGCTACATGATATTTTGTCGAATGGGTTTAAACTAAGATCTTTCCACTTGGGTTTCCACATGGCAGGCTACTATGCTTTTGCACTTGCACTAAGTTATACTCTTGTTTGCACTTCTCTTGGAATACTTCTAGCTATTAGGTTGCTATATGAAGGGCTTTGCAACTCAGATGTAGGAAGAAATGCTCTGTCTGGCCTGCATCATTAGAGAGAAGGAGACAGAATGAACAAGTTCACATAAGACTCACCAACATAAACACCGAAGATTCCCTTCACTAACAAGTGTCTATCATCGACTTCTGCAACTCTTGATAGAATTTTCTTTGTTAGTGCATGTCCATACTTACTTTAGGCCCCAAATAGGTTCATAAATTCTCCTTTGATTTTCATATTTAATAAAATCACCATGGCTTTTAATTGGTGAAGGAGTGGATGTCTAGCTTAGAAATTTTTTATGGCTTTAAGAAGCTTAAAATGGACTGAGGAGAAAGTCATATGCATGTAATATTCCATCACTATTTAATTTATTCTTTGATAAAATCTAATTTAAATCACTGAAAAATGCAGCATTTGAATATATTTTTAGGAAAATTCACAATAATCAATAGGACCCATTTTACTTTGAAATGTAGTATGTGATTTATTACATTTTTGACAATGCTGGTAATCACAACAGAAGGCTTTAAAAAGCCCATAATCTATTCCTTCCATTTTACCATATTTCAGAATGAACCATTTTTCTCATAGATTTTTCTGGATAATCATCTCCTCACAGGGTTACTGTGTGGGCATTCGCCCTACAGGTCATATCTTTTTCTTCTACATATAAAAGTAACTCTAAATTCTATTTTTGTCTAAAATGAAACATGGCATAATTGGCACAATCTGCAAGCAGAATTTATAATTTCCAGTTCCTAATTCTAATAAAGTAAAAACACAAAAAAAGGTGAGTACAGACTGATTACAGAATTCACCAATTATTAATACTCCTTGTCTCTGGTTAAATTAATTAGTGCTTTCTAGTTACCATTTGGTCAGTTACCAGAGACAGACAGGATCTGCAATATAGAGTATATTTTCCAATAACATTGATAAGGTTATTAAGTTTAAGTATATTTTGCACTGAGGTTTCAAAGCTCTGTTAGACACACCGCGATACTAGTGCATGATGGTGGTGTTTATGAACAACCCAAATCCCTTAGAGTTTCACTTGGCAGTAACTCAAGATATAATCATAAGGAAGTCACTAACCATCTGTCAGTACATCTGGGTGTGGGCAAGAAGTTCATAACAATGGGAAAACAAATTTAAAGCAATGGGTGATCACTGATAACAGTGAGAGATTCTATTATAATGCGCTATTTTTAAATATCTAAGTCATTGTTTCAGGACACAAGTGCCTTTAATTAGTTTCAGTGAGCGACTAGAAATGATCACCACTTCCATTACTCTTCCTCTCTGTCCCTGATAGAGGGGGTCTTATGGGGTTAGTGAGAAATGTGAGGCTAGGGAAACATACAGGAATCAGTCCATAAGGATGACCGCAGCTAAGACTCCTAGCAATAGTGGAGAGGGTGCCTGAACTGGCCTTCTCCTGTAATCAGACTGGTGATTACCCTAATTGTCATCACACAACCTTTATTCAGTAACTGCTGGAAGCAGATGCAGCTGTGTGGATTATGATTGTGGCCTAATGACCCACAGAAGTTGCCCATTAAGTACAGGACACACGTGTCTAGCACACATTTCTTTTCCTGTTCGTCTAGACTTGTTTTAGTCAAGGGAAACCGTGTCTCTCATTGTAAAGAGACATCTATTGGAGCCCTCAAATCTCTTTTAATCACATGAGGGCTTCAGACACGATCCGCAGACAAAAAAAAAAAAAAAAAAAAAAAAAAAAAAAAAAAAAAAAAAAAAAAAATTGAGACAGGAATTAAAAGGAAAAAAATACTTTAAAAAAAGTTTCAGCGTGTCTGTCTATGGCGGTGGCTCCATGACTTCTCCCGACTCCACCTTCCTTCTCCCACCATTCAGTTTAGTTTTCCCAGCATAACTCTGTTCCCCTATAGCACTGCTATGGACCCAAAGCAGTTCCTTTATTAACCAATGATATTCACAGTATACAGATGGGAATCCCACATCATGATGCCAGTGCTGCTACTTCCTCTTCCACGGGTGGGTGGAGAATATATAAGGCTTTCCCCTTCCTAAAACAAACTGAGCTTGCTACACCCAGCCTGTCTCCTGGAGTCTGAGCTGTGGACCCTGCAACTACTCACCCCCTTCCTTAAGGGGAAGTTCAGTCGGACAAAGAGGCAGATGAAAGCAACATTAAAGGAGATTAGCTTATCAGTGACAGGAATTGAACGTTAATAAATACTGTCTTCAGACTTATATAATGCTTTTAAAATTCTCTTAATTTATTGTTTCTTTTTCTTTTCTTTAATGTTGGGAAGCGGTATTCCTTGCAGGTTTTGAATCTTTTTCTTATGTTGGTTATTCTGGCCTCTCAAATAGAAACCACAAAATTTTTAGCAAGCTTTTCTTAATTTAACTTAGGAGAAATCCCAACATATTCCAACAACAAATTGCCTGTGCTGTTGGCCATCACAAATACATGTGTGGGGTATCCTCTGCTATCTGACGGGCTTTGCCAAAGACAGGCATAGCTAAACTGAACCCTTACATACTCGTCAGTTCAACAGATGTTCAGTTGTGGTCCTCTTAGAGCCTCACTTGATCTGCAGCTTCCTAAGCTGTGGACTGCACAATGTTCCCAGGTAGAGTGCCAAGGTAAGGCTAACACTTCGTTTGTTTTCTCATGTTCAAGGCCAAAGATCTGTTCTACAGTCTGATGGGAAAAATATTAGTTTTTATATATTTCATTTCATTTGATTTTATAAGTATGTATAGTGTAATAAGTATCCTAATTTCAGTTATTTTTATCAAATGGAATTAATAATACTTAGAGGAGAATTTATTTATAATAGAAGCAAATAAAATTAACCATGTAGATTAAACTGTGCAATGAATGTACATTTTCTAGAGGAAAAAAATGTTTCAAGTACCTTTCTCAATCCACAGAAATAGTCTATTTTTAATCTTTGGGCTTTATTCTTTTTTAAATGTTTCTTTATATGGAAGACTGAACATTTTCATGATCCATGCTCTATTTCCATTCTTTGCTTGAGTCACATGTATTCTTGCCATTAAAGTGTTGTACTTTATTAAAAAATTCAAATGTGTTATATTGTTTGACTGAGATCAATATAAAATAATTCTTCCTCTATTAAAGCTGGAGTTAAAGTAAATATTTTCTCACTGCACGGCCATCTAACATTATTTTTAATCAATAAAATTAAAGATTTTGAATGTTGTCATTGTAAGTATAATATATTCTCAAATAAATATTTGTTTTCATACGAAGGTAGATCATAATTTGAAAACTTAACAATGATTATTTGAAATTCTGTGACTTTGGGTAACAAGCTAATATATACAATGCATGCAATAAAAATTCTCTCAGATCATAAAGATGGCTTAGTAGTTCCTATGTATACAACAAGTTCATTTCTATTAGTTCATTTGGTTACTACTATGAAGCCTCTTCCAAAGGCAGTGCGTCCACTTTACTGAGCTGGTTTGCCTTTCTTGGTCTCTGCATAGACCTGATTTGAAACTGCATACCTGTTACACTGAGTTGTTTGCCACTGTCATTCTCAAGAGTAAACGCACATGCTTTCTGAAAGCTGGCTGAAGAGCCTGAAACATACTGTGTTTAGGAATACAAAATTTAATTTGAAATTCAATGACTGGCTTATTTTTGTAAACTCTGCAAAAACTATTTTCTCTTCTGAATCACAATTCCTTCATCTGTGAGGAATTATACTATTCATGTAGACAGCATATCAAAAATCCTTAGCACATGCTCTGCATAGGTAGAGTAGGGACTTAGAACAAAATAAAGAGTAGAAATTGTAGTAATTGAAATGGATGTTCAATCATGGAAGTTGTACTAATGGGAGCACAGTATCAATGTTATCTAGATATCACAGGAATGCTAACTTTAGTGCCAAGTTTATGAAATGAGAGGGGTTCTGAAATAAAATGTTATCCTTTCCTATAAACTCTGATATTAACCAAAAATAGAGTGTGAGAAAACACGTTAGGGTAATTCACCTTAAAACGTACACATCTTTGTAACTAAGGTTCTAAGGGAAGCACAACTTAAGGCTAAAGGCATAGCAAACATTCTGGATGCTATGAATCTGACTCAGAATTACAGCACCAACACATTGAGACAGTAAGGAAGTTTAACTTGACAATGATAAATTCCAAAATAATACAGTAAATAGAATACCCGAAGAATACAAAAACAACAGCATGACAAAAGAGCATAAGGAAATTTTTTGGTGGTTGAGTAATGAAGACTCAAGAAAAAGGCACAAGTCCGCTAAGAGGAAGAATATGGTGTCATGCTGTGCACAGCAGTCCATCTCTTTGTACTATGCTATTGCCCATTTTGCTTATATATTTTGCAGCTAGTTGCTGAAACTTAATCATATAAAATGGTGACTCACTAGGGGGCAAACAAGTATAAATCTACAAACATTGAAATATATTTTTCTGAATATATTTCTGAATATATTGTCTGAATATCCTTATTCATCAATCATAAATGACCTAGGTATAGATTAGAACAAAACAGATGACATTGTATCTTCCAAAAGTAGGTTGATACTCTTTTGCTTTAATTGCAAATATATACTTAGTATTATTGCTATGATCATTATCATATTAAATTTAATGTATAAGCTGATCATTTTTGTCAGCCTTCAGTTCCCTAACACAAAGATAGTTCTGAGGCTTAAGATGGAGCATGTTCATTTCCATCAAGTCTTCTTTGAGTTCGCATCATTTCATGTCTATGGGCATTTAGTCTTCTGTGAGGTAGAGGAACAGTCACAGTGTGATAGAAGGAGGAATGAGGAAAGCCTACTGGTCCTCAGAAGTGACATGCAGGGCATCATCATTGCTGAGGCTCTACCTGTTCTGTTTAGATGCTTTATAATCTGAAAGACCCAGGCAAAAAATATAACAAACTCAAAGGGTGAAAGGACATAGGACTTATTGTCCTTTATTTAAGCAGCCATGCTCCTTGTTCGCTGCATCAGAACTTGAGGGTACAAAATCTCACCTATTTGAAGCTATTATTTCATGTAGGAAATTTCCCAACATTTGGACTTAGATTCCTTGAAACTCAGACTTATAGATTCAGACTTGTCCTGCTTTCTTAATTAGAATCATCTTTCTCATGAATAAATTAAAACAGTTGGAGATTTGGATGGACACTTGCTTGGCAAGTGCAAGTCCCTAGGTTCCATCCTCAACCCTTAAGTATGTGCCGATGAAAACAAGCCTGGTGGTGATCGTCAGTACACCTGCTGTGACATTGGGGCTTGAGGAAGAGGATTACAAATTCGAGGCTAATGTAGTCTACCAACTGAGGTCAAGTTCAACCTGGGAAAGCTACTGTGGCCCCACCACCACTGCACACACACAAAGAAGGATTTAGATCATTGCATCATGTGTACTTTTCAAGTATGTATGAATGACTGGATTCAACCTATAGAAACAAAGAATAAATAAATGAATGACTGCATGGATGAATACATGCCTGCATACATACAGTTAAAGTTATCAAAAAATAATCAGGATCACAAACATATGTGTACCAAGATTTTTGTTCGTTTGTTTGTTTGTTTTTGGCCACCAAGCAGCTCCCAAATCATAACAATAATAATATGCATAATAATAATAATAATAATAAGATGCTCTGGCTACCTTAGCATGTTTCAGGCTAGCTCTTTTAACTTAAATTAACCTGTTTCTTTTAATCTACCTTTTGACTTAGGGCTTTTTACTTTTTCTTACTTTCTTGCTTTCTCAGTGTCTGGTTGACTGACAGCTGCTTGGTTTCTAGCTCTGTGCTTTTTCCTCTTTCTCTTCTCCTTCTTCTCCCACTCTTCTGGAGCCTAGATTTTTCCTGTGATTTCTTCTTTATGCCTGGGAGCTCCACCTAGCCTTCTCCTGCCTCACTCTTAACCAGGCAACTCTTTCTTACCAATCAGGTACCTTCGGCAGGCCAGGTAAAACAACTGCAACACATCTTTTCATAACCGAACAAATGCCGCGCAGACAATCGTAGTACATCTTTAAGCACACCTTTACACAGTTAAAGTAATATTCTGCACAATAAACAAAGGTAACAGCCCTTGATTTGACTAGTTAAAATAACGCTATAAATAAAGATTCACTAGTACGTGTAAGTGCTAAGCAAATAATGATAGTTACTGCTTAGAAAACCACCGAGAAGTCATGGAATTGTTTTCATGCTGTGTACATTCAAAAGTTTAATACACTTAAAATTACTAGAGTTTTTTTTAACTTAGAAACTATAAAAAAAGGCATCAAATAATCATTTGTATCACTTGCCTGCTCTTGAGAAATTATTAATGAAATGACTTTTGTGGATTTAATTTATCCTTGAATACATGGGAATTTAATGAATAATCAGGAGATGAGAACAATAATGATTTTTTTTCACTTAAAATTAGGATATAGCTGAAGAATTCAATATTTGTACATAAAACAGAATTATCTGGTTACTTTCTTTTATATGCCAAGTGTTTTTGATGAAGCACATATTTCCTGTTATACAGGGAAATAAATCTGTAGCAGAATTATTAATTCACACATCAGATAATCTTACTCTAATTTGGCTCAGAGCATTTAAAATTTCTGAAGTAATTTATAGTTAAATGTCTCAGATTTCTGAGGTATAAATTATAAAAAATAGCTTTTATCTGAAAATTGTATTTAGACTCAAAGGCAATATAAATAGAGAGAACAGTGATGACAGTCTGTAATTTTAACATTTTATAATGTAGAGGCAGGGTAAGAGAGAAATGGACTGGGAATCTATACTCTATTCAATAAAATATTTGAGGTGAATGAAAATACAAACCAGTGATAGATCTTGTAACAAGAGGTCAACAGGAAAGCATATAGTTTTCTACAAAATAAAACTACATACCCTTTAGTTCTCATATATAATAAATGATTAAAAACGCATAAAAACCCAAGAGAGAGAGAGAGAGAGAGAGAGAGAGAGAGAGAGAGAGAGAGAGAGAGAGAGAGAGAGAGAGAACTGGAGATGCTATTTTGAAACCTCATATCTCACAAATAATACCATACCTCTTCCACACATACCAAACCTTTTAATCCTTTCCAAATACTTTCAAAAACTGGATAACAAGAATTCAAACATATAATCCTATGGGGGGCATTATCATTCAACCTACCACAATAGATATTTGTTATAAAGTGAATGGTAAAAATGTGTCTTTTCAAACAGAGGCACAGATTGGCAACCTCTAACAAATGATAGAAAATTTCAGCTGTTACTGTTTTATCTGCCATAATTCTATATTTATTTTCCAGAAATTGGTCAGAAAATATGAATCGATGATACTATCTATCCTGCATTAGTAAGAAAACAGAAAATACGACAACAAAATGTCCTTGAAATATATAGTGTCCCAAACATGCTAGAAATGTGTTAAAACTTTCGTAGTATAAACATGAAATGGTACTTAAAAATCTCCATTTCATTATTCTCTATCTTATACACCATTTAGAGTTGTTTCCTGAGAGCACCACACTCACCTACAAGCTGATGAGAGATGACAAGACCCAGACATAGTTGGTCTGGTGAGAAGGCACAGAAGATGAAGTCAGTTGCTGTCAAACCTCTTTATCTGTGTTTGAATTCTGGGACCTTCATGATGGGAGAAGAGATCTGACTCCCTAAAATTGTCTCTGACTTCCATAGATGCTCCCCAACATAATAGTATACACACACACACACACACATACACATAAACACACACATGCACACACACACTCACATGCACACAAACACACACACACACACACACACACGCACATGCACACTCACACACAAGCACACACAGACATACCACTCCCCCACAAAGACACACATGAACACAGAAATACACAAGCACATGTGTATATACCCAACACACATACACTCACAATAGATAGATAAATACATAAATGTAATTTTTAAAAGACATAGGCATGTTGTAATCAAGCCAATTTGTATTCCTTACTTGACAAACGTACTATTGATATATTGGTTTGTATGTTTCTTAACATTTTAGATGTAGTCAGTCCCTAAGCAAATTTAATATTAAAATACTGACTACAGCCACTGTGTTTTATATTAGATATTTAGAATGCGTATAAATTATTACTGTGATCATTTAAAAAAAGACACACAGACTTAGAAAATATTTAGTTGAATGCAGCAATTGGTAGAAATATTTGCTGTGCTGAATCCACTGTCTTGTACTCAAACCCTCAGTTACATTTGAATGCATTTTAAATCAGGTTGATTTCGAGAACAAAAAAATTGTTGAGCACATTTTAGAACCTAGAATATTCTGTCAGAATATTCAGTGCCTTTGGTTGACAGGAAATGGTATATACAGTTACAAGTAAATAGTTGAGATGTAATTGTATTGCTGGAAAGTACTCTGTATATGGAAACAGCAAGAATGTAATCAAAAATAATTAAAACTGGAAGTTCAGAACCAGGAAGTGGTGGCAGACCCTTTTAATCCCAGCACTCAGGAGGCAGAGGCAGGTGGATCTCTGTGAGTTTGAGGCCAGCCTTATCTAGACTATGTTCCAGGACACCTAGGGCTACAAAGAAAATAACCTTGTCTCAAAAAACCAAAAATAAAAAAAAAGTTCTTAAAAGCAGGTGTAAACAATTTGTTTCGTTGTGTCATAGCCTCTTCCACTAAAAACAAAACAAATAAATACAACGTAAACACATAATCTGTATTAGTTGGAAGAAAGATTAAAGGAAGAGTACAAAAGATTTCCCTAAAGTTTTTACCTCAGTCTGCTGTGAGTCTAGGTTTTGGGGATTTTGTTCATACACACAGCATACTAACTAACACTCTAATATTGGCCTAATAAATTACTGAAATTCAGAGACAACGTCACACAAATTGTTATATTGCATACATTACATTTCTGTAGGAAAGGATTCCTATTGCTTTCTCCATAGCCATTGCCATTTCTGTGCTGGTTGCTAAATGAATGTACTCTCTGGTTGGCTTATGATTTCTCTTTTCTCTAAAACAATTGCACGAAGAATTCAACTTATGCTGTACACAGGAATGAAGCTGGGCATCCTGCATGCTAGACGGGGATTCTCCTACTGAGTTACAGTCGCATCCCTACTTTCAAGGTGTCATGCGTGACAGCAAAATGGAAGGGAGGAATCCCAGGACTATCATGCAGAAACTTTGATTTCAGTCTGGTGGCTGCCAGAATCGGGTCAGCATAAATCTCTGTTACATTAAACCTCCCAATTAGTTGCGGCTGCCTTGGGAAACTGACATGTTTTCTCTTTAAATTCTATATTCAGAATCTTTTTAAACTCCTGGTCATCTTTGAACACAGTAGGCTCACGAACTTTACAATTCAATTTTACATACTGACCTAAAGACACACTCTCCATATGGCATCCAGGACCATTTGCGGTGGATTCACACCTTCTCTTATTCAATATACAGAATTTTTAGTGCTTACTGAAGATACCTCATGGTTTCCTTATTATCTTGTGTTCTTTTGAGGCAACATGCCAGTCCTTTTAACTCCATTTTTCAGTAGTGAGATGCGATCATTTTTCGATAAACCAAAGAGAATATTTTATGGCGTATGCAAGAAATAACCCTGAAACAAAGGTATGTACATTAAATATTTAAAATTCACTTTATAGAAATATAAGAAATCAATGGAAGAAACAAGGAGAAGGAGGAGAAGTTTTGAAAGCGTATAGCTTTGTACCATAGTCCCATAGTAAAAACATCAGGATGAGGAGCTGCTGATGTGTACATTCTCCTCAGCATTGTCTCCTAGGCGAAAGATGCTGAGCTTTCCTGTCAATCTTTTCTGGCTTTCTATAGCAGCAGGGAGGAAGTCCTTTGTAAGTAGCATTTCCAAAGGTTGATGGTGCCCTGTGAAAGAGAGTTGCAGGTGCAGAGCAACCAAAGAAAGTGCACATCAAAGCAGCCTGCCCTTGTCATCTAAACACCGCTTCAACCCTGAAGGCTTCTCTGATCTCAGTTTCATTCCAACTTCTGCCCTGAACTTTGTCCGTCAGCTAAGAAGCCACAAAAGTTTGCGGTTGATGCTGCGCTATAGAATGCCTTCAAACTCAGAACGACAACTGGGCTTTAATTAGGTACAATTTTAACAAATCCTTTTTTATTTTCAGAAGATAGTAGAGGGGTAGGTGAATATGAGCAAAATACATGAAATGCACTGTGATATGTCACAATCACACTCACCCTACTTTGTACACAAGTTAGAATTATATAAATTACATTTATAAAGGAAGTAAATATATATTAAGAAATAAATCTAGAATCATAAAAGCTTCCTTTTCTCTGTGCTTTGTTCTGTATTCAACCTTCCAATTTTTTGGCATGTTTCCCTTTATTAAAGGATTCTTTTCTACCAGCAGGGTCACACTTTTCTCCTTTAGAACTTTATAGGATAGAAACTTGTTTTTCAACATCTTCAGCTAGTTCAAGTTAAAACACAAAAGAAGCAGACAGAAATTCTTAATGGTTTTAGTTTATATGATGAAACTTGATTCCTTACGTGTTACAGTTAGAAGTTTCATTTGAGTCTTCTGTTCTAAGTTTTCCCAGCAATGTTGAGTCAGAACAGAGGGCAACACCTCTACACTGTGAGATGAATGGAAACTGACCTTAGGTGTTGTTTTCTTTCATTGTAACAAGACTTGGAGATCTTAGAATATTGTAAACACTAGTTTGCTCTGAGAAATAAAAACGGTTCAGCATGGGTTCTACGGAAGCCACACAGAGCAAGGCACCTCATTACTAGTATGTGGCTTGCACATTACGGCTTACTAAATTGCTTTGTAGAAGATAATATGAGTGTGTTATTCCATATAATATCTCATATATTATTAAATATATGAGATAACCAAGCATGACACATGACAAAGTAATGGTATCTTTGCAGTTTCTTCCATTACAGAATCTGTACGAAAAATGTGATAGCTCAGAAACCTACTATGTAATTTAAACAAGGCAAATACAAACAAACAGCAAAAAAAAAAATAAATAAAATGAACCATGCTTCCATGGAAGAATATATGCTAGCTTTTAAAAACAAGAAGAAAGGAGGACTGTACTTTATACTGAGAGAATGTCATTAATACTATTGCTCAATATTGTTCTTAATTTACATCACTGTAAAACAAATAAGACCATGTACATCATTTAAACAGCTGTTATTACATAAATAAACATATTTGGTAAAAGAAATACCGCTATAAAATCTATAAGAGCTTTTTCTGTTATTTATTTTCTGATTTATCTTTCTAAGAAAGAAGAGAAACAGAGATATCAGACTCTCAAAATTACTAATGCATTTCTCCACTATCTCAAATTTATTGTATGTAAATGTGTTAGCATCTACCATTCTACACAGATATTCGCACATTTTCCTTCATGGCAATTTTAATTTTACGCTGAGAATTAAAATATATTCTTCAGAATGCTGCACATGTATGCAGGACACAGTCTCAGCAAAGAGAAGAGATACATTGTAACTCAACAACATATCGATGATCAGCGATAATATTATTTGCAAATACAAAACATCTATTTGTAAAAATATCATGAAATGGCATAAACTATAGACAGAGCATATATTCATTTGTTTCTTTTCAAAGAAACATTTCAATAACTATATGTTAAGCTTGTGAATATTTTATTTACGATAAGTGGATTATACTTTGAAACATTTGATTTATGGGGTAACACTAACCAAGGAAGGAAAAGATCTATTTGACAAGAACTTGAAGTCTTTTAAGAAAGAAACTGAAAAGGATACCAGAAAATGGAAATATCTCCCATGCTCTTGGATTGGTAAGATCAACATAGTAAAAATGGCAATCCTACCAAAGGCAATGTATAGATTTAATGCAATCGCCAACAAAATTCTTCACAGACCTTGAGAGAACAATAATCAACTTTATATGGAAAAACAAAAAAAACCTAGTATATCCAAAATAATCCTATACAATAAAAAAACTTCTGGAGGCATTGCCAACCCTGATATCAGACTCTATTGCAGAGCTACATTAATGAAAAAAGCTTGGTATTGGCATACAGAGACGTTGACCAATGGAATTGAATCGAAGACCTGGATATTAATCCACAACAACCTATGAACACCTGATTTTTGACAAAGAAGCTAAAACTATACAATGGAAGAAAGAAAGCATCTTTAACAAATGGTGCTTGCATAACTGGATGTCAGCCTGTAGAAGAATGAAAATAGATCCATATCAATCACCATGCACAAAACTCAAGTACAAATGGATTAAAGACTTCAATATAAATCCATCCACAGTGAGCCTGATAGAAGAAAAAGTAGGAAGTATTCAAAACACATGGGAACAGGAGACCACTTCCTACGTAGAACCCCAGTAGCATAGACAATAAGAGCAACATTTAATAAGTGGGGCCTCCTAAAACTGAGAAGCTTCTGTAAAGCAAAGGACACTGTCATTAAGACAAAAAAGCAACCTACTGAATAGAGATCTTCACCAACCCCATATCAGACAAAGGTCTGACCTCCAAAATATATAAAGAATTCAAGAAACTAGACATTAAAGCTCTAATTAACCCAATTAAAATGGGGTACAGAACTGAACAGAGAATTCTCAACAGAAGAAGTTCAAATGGCCAAAAGACACTTAAAGTCATGCTCAACCTCCTTAGTGATCAGGGAAATGCAAATCAAAACAACTTTGAGATACCATCTTACACCTGTCAGAATGACTAAAATCAAAAACACTAATGATAACTTATGATGGAGAGTATGTGGAGTAAGCAGAACACTTGTGCAACCACTTTGGAATCCAGTGTGGTGGTTTCTCAGAAAAGTGGGAGTCAACCTACCTCAGGATCCAGCAATACTACTCTTGGGAATATACCCAAGAGATGCCCAATCATCTACAAAAAACATGTGTTCAGCTATGTTCATAGCAGCATTATTTGCAATTGCCAGAACCTAGAAACAACCTAAATACCCCTCAATGGAAGAAGGGGTAAAGAAAGTGCAGCACATCTACACATTAGAGTACTACTCAGCGATAAAAAAAAATAATGACATCTTGAATTTTGCATGCAAATGGATGGAAATAGAAAACTCTATACTGAGTGAGATAACCCAGACCCCAAAATATGAATATGGTATGTACTCACTCATTAGTGGATTCTAGCCATAAACAAAGGACATTGAGCCTGTAGTTCATGATCCTAGAGAAGCTAAGTAATAAGGTGAACCCAAAGAAAAACATATAGAGATCCTTCTGGAAATTGGAAGCAGACAAGACTGCCAGGCAAACGTTGGGAGCATGGGGGTGGAGGTGGGGTAAGGGCAGGGGAGAGGGAAGAGCGAGAGGAAAAGGGGAGGGTTGGGGAGAACTTGGGGGTTGAGATGGTTGAGATGGAGGAAGGACAGATATGGGAACAAGGAAGGAGATATCTTAATTGATGGAGCCATTTTTGGTTGGCAAGAGGCTTGGCCCTGGAGACATTCCCAGGAGTCCACGGGGATGATCCCAGCTAGGACCCTGTGCAGCGAAGGAGAGGGTGCCCTGGACTGGCCCTGTCCTATAGTTAGACTGATGACTATCTTGAATATTACCATAGAAACTTCATCTGGCGATGGACGGAGATAGAGACAGAGACCCACATCGGAGAGCGCTGGACTGAGCTCCCAAGGTTCAGTTGAAGAGCAGAAAACGGAAAAATATGAGCAAGGAAGTCAGGACCACCCACTGAGACAGTATGTCTGATCTAATGGGAGCTCACCAAATCCAGCTGGATTGGGACTGAATGGAATGAGCACGGGATCAAACTAGACCCTCTGGATGTGGCTGGAAATGGGGGCAGACTGAAAAGCCAATGATAATGGCACTGGGATTTGTCTCTACTGCATGTACTGCCTTTTTGGGATCCTATTCTATTTGGATCCATATCTTCCTAATCCTGGATGTAGGAGGGAGGGCCTTGGACTTCCCACAGGGCAGGGTACCTTACCCTCTCCCAGAGAAATACACAGGGAAATACAAATCAAAACAACTCTGTGGTACCATCTTACCAGTCAGAATGGCTAAGATCAAAAACACTAATGATAGTTTATGCTGGAGAGGATAACGAGTAAGGGTAACTCCTCCTCCATTGCTGGTTGGTTCAGCTATTAAAATTACCTCTAGCTAGGTAAAATATTACTTTTCATTATTGCTTTACTTTTTTGTTTTACTTAATATACTTTGATACAGTATGATAATGAGTTCAGTACTGTTAAATGGGACCCAAATATTAGCCTCATTCATCTTCAAAATAGCCCTGTGAGGGATTTTGATTATCTTTGTTGTAAAGCCAAGAAAATAACAATTCAGAGGAATTAAGTAATTGAGATAAATATCATATGGTTAATACATGATGTGGGATTTAGTTTGAGTGTTCCTTTCTTTAGACCCCATATTTCATTACCACTATCTTATGTTTCATGACCATGGAAGTAGAGTAACTTTTTATGTGGAACATGCATAATATTTCCAGGCATATTGATTTATTGACTAAATGCAAAAACAGCAAACCCATTAATTAAAGCTGGCTATTATTCTACAGATGACCCTGTGTGTGCTGTTGGGAAAGAACGAAAGTCTTTTAGCAGATTATAAAGTCTATTATTAATTTACTTATTCATTTTAGCGCTTGATAATTGTTTCAGAATAAGGTAAATATAATGAAATGGGCAGAGTGTGGCTTCTGAGTCACATCTAACATGACCATTAGTGTCTGGCGAAGAAGGGAGATGGGGGAGGACTGAGAGGAGTGGAGGGATGGGAGGTTGCAGACAGAAGGTATTATATGAAAGAAAAAATAATTTTAAAAAGAGGTAGAAAAAAATAAATGTTTTGCTTTTTTGAGTAATTCAGAAATGCATGGAAACCATTTTGTAAGAGGCTGTATGCTAGGAGAGCCAGAATTCAAGGGAAAAATTACAGTCTCATTAGAGGTATGATTATTCCATCTATCTCTTTAGCATCCCATAAGATTTTTCTATTATCATGTTAGTACAAACCCATTGGAATAACAGTTGACTCTTTAATGTATATTATACAAAGCACAATAGACAGATTTTTTTTTTAGACACTCATGGTGTTCACAAACGCCAGCCCAGACTACCTTACCTGGTAAAACTTTCAGTCACTATACATAGAAAAGGGGAATCGTTCCATGATAAAACCAAATTTAAGGAGTAAATTATATAAGGCAAACTTAAACCTGAAGTGGTTAAGCACACCTAAGTAAACACAAGGAATAACTAATTAGAAATCAGCAATGCAAAAGAAAGGTAAAACAGTACCCATCCTTTAGCTACACTCAAGAAACATACATTAAGATTAAGGATAGAAATCAACTCAAGAAAGAAGATGTAAAAAAATAGTCCAAGCAAATCTATACAAAATCAAGCTTGTGTATGCATTTTAATATCTGACAAAATAGACCTAATGACAAAACCATTCAGAAGACATAAGGATATTCATCAAAGGAAAAATCCACCAAGAGGGTATTCAAATTGTAAATATCTGTGCACCAAACACGGTTGCACAAAAGTTCATAAAAAATACTACTATAGATAAAATTACATATGAACTCTCACACAGTGGTAGTGGGAGACATCAATACTCCAATCTTGCAAGAATTGAAATAAAAGCACTCATTTAGTCATAAAGTTCAGGCTCAGACATGTTCAATGCAGAATTATACCAGACTTTCAATGAAGAATTAAAACCATAATTTTTCAAATTATTCTTAAAATAAAATCAGAAGAAACTTTACACAATTGATTTTGTAAGCTCACAATTACTCTGATATCCAAACTACAAAATACCCAACAAGAAAAGTGAATGACAGACCAATTCCTTTTACAAACATAGATACACAAATTCTCAACAAAATTCCAAGAACACCTCAAGAAAACTGTTCACCTGGATCAAATAAACTTCACCTCCAGAGATTCAGAAATGATTTGACATATGCAAATCAATAAACATAATTCACCATACAAGCAGAGTGAAAGAGAAATCCATATGATCATCTTATTGGCTGCAGAAAATGCCTTAAAACCCTTTCCTGATAAAATTAATTGAGAGATTAGGGGTGGAAGGGACATCACTCAAAATAATACAGATAATTTACATCAAGTCGACAGCACACATCAATTTAAGTATAGAAAAAAATCAAAGCCACTCTACTGAAATCAGTAGGTTTCAGCATAGTACTTTTAGTGTCAGCTAGAGAAAGAGGAATGAAAGGGGGCAAGTCGATACTCATAAGAAAGGAAGAAGTCAATTTATATATATATATATTTACAGGTGATATGATAGCCCGAGTGACCCTAAAATTTTCACCAAAAACGTAGTAGCAGATACAGAAATTATCAGAAAAAAATTAGTAACCTTCCTATATAGAAATAACAAATATACTAAGAAAGAAATTGAGGGAATAATTTTTAAGTAGCCTTTACAACCATAGATGAAATAAAATAAAATATCTGAAGGATACTGTAAAATAAAATCTTTAATGAATTGATGAAAAACTTTGAAGAACATATTAGAGAATGGAAATATTCTTCACTTTCTCATGGACTGAGAGGATTAATATAGTGAAAATTGCCGTTCTAGCAAAAGCTGTCTACAGATTCTATACAATTTCCATCAATATTCTAACAAAATTCTTCACTGAAACTGAAAGGACAATTATCAGCTTCATATGGAAACACAACAACACATGCACACAAATACCCGCACACACAAACACACACACTCAAAGCAATCAAAGCAAGGTAGAAGAAAGAAAATAATTAAGAGAGCTGCTGGATGTGTTACCATTTTAATATCATGTTGTACTACTTAACTGTATTATTAAAATCAGCACAGAATTGGCATAAAACACAAGATACTGATTAATGGAATTGATTTGAAGAGACAAATAAATTCATACACTGGAAACACCTGATAACAGTCAGAAGCACAGTATAAAACACCATCTTCAACAAATGGTTTTGGGCAAACTCAATGGCTACATGTAGAGGAATAGAAATAGATTCCTACTTATCATCCTGCAGAAATCTCAAGTCTTTGGAGCCTGTCCTGGAACTAGCTCTTGTAGACCAGGCTGGCTTCAAACTCACAGAGACAGCCTGCCTGCCTCTGCCTCCCAAGTGCTGGGATTAATGGCATGCAGCACCACCACCTGGCAGATTAAAGACTTCAACATAAAGCCAGAAACAATGAATCTGATAGGAGAGAAAATGAGGAAGACCCTTGAAGTCATTGACACAGGAGACAACTTCTTAACATAAAACCAATAACAGAGGCACTAATATATAAAAAAAAAAAATGGGATTTCATGAGCCTGAGAAGCTTCTGTAAAGCAAGGAACAGCAGCATTAAGATAAAAACAACAGACTACACAATGAGGAAAACCTTTTTATCATCTGCACATTCAATTGAGGGCCAGTATTTTACAGATTTTTGCTGATCTATTATGGCTCCAATAGTGATTTTATGGGTTTTCTGTGTCAAAATTGTATGTTTTGTCATATGTGTCAAAATGTATGTCTTGTCATATGTATGTGTTTCATCTCAGATTCTATATATGTTTCTTGTGGTTTTTCTTTGGCTCCTTTTCTATTTATGCTTCCTCATTTTATCGTATTCTGTCTTTCTTCGTTAATTTATTTATCAAATTATTATTATTCTTTTTTGCCTGTTTGAATTCTCATGAGAGAAAGAAAAGGCTACAGATCTGGGTGGATGGGGAAATGCAAAAGATCTTGGATGAATTTAGGAAATGGAAACTATAATATGAGTGTACCGTATGAAAAACATCTATTTTCAATAAAATATATAAAAAACTATAATACGACTAAAATTAAACAACAAAAAATTGAGCATCAAGAAAACACATATCATGAAGAAAATGGATTACAGATCTAAACAGATGATTTTATGAAAGAAAACACAAATGGCTGAGGAACATAAAGAAACAGAAATGGTCTTACTCATCAGGCAAGTGCATATAAAATCTAACTTGAGATTTGATTTGTCATTTATAATAGTCAATATTAACAAAATTAATTACAGCTCATGCTTGTGAGAATCAGGGTTATAGTGAACACTCTTTCATTAGTGGAGAGAGTGCCAACTTCCACAGCCCTATGAAAATCATTCTGTCAGTTTTTCAGAAAGCTTGGAGTATATGTTTTAAGATCCACCTCCAGGCTGATACCCAAAGGACTCTACATCCTAATACAGAGACTTGGTAAAATCATGTTCATTACTGCTTAATTCATAATAGCCAGGGATTGTAAACTGCTTAGATATTAACCAACAGATGAAGAAATAAAGAAAATGTGTGTCATTTTCACAGTTGAATATTACACAGCTGTTAAAAAACAGAAAAAGAAATCATGAAATTTTAGGTAAATGGGTGGAGGCAGAAAAGTCATCCTTAATCAGGTAACCCTGACTCAAAAAGATAAATATTATATGTGTTCACTGATGTGTGGATGATAAGTTGTTAAGACTTTGGTAATCAGGCTACAGTCTTTATAACCACAGAGATTAGGCATGGTATAAGGGAGTAGCAGGAAGGGAAATACCTCCCTAGGTAGGGTAAACAGAATATATATTTATTGTTTTGGTGGAGGCTGGAATGGCAGGAAAAGGGGAGGGAGTGTAGAGAAAGGAACGGGACAGAATATGGTAAAAGACTGTTAAAACTCAGGGCCAAGTCGGATGGTAGTGGCAAATGCCTTTAATCCCAGCACTCGGGAGGCAGAATCAGGCTGCTGATCTTTGAGAGTTTGAGGCCAGCCTGGTTCCTCAGACATACTGAGACAGTTCCCGGACATACACTAAAGCTACACAGGAAAACCCTGCCTAGAAAAAACAACCAACCAATCAAACAAACAGACACACAAAAACAACC
Source organism: Arvicola amphibius (assembly GCF_903992535.2). Lineage (NCBI taxonomy): Eukaryota > Metazoa > Chordata > Mammalia > Rodentia > Cricetidae > Arvicola > Arvicola amphibius. The sequence goes on from NC_052064.1 coordinate 26,361,020, forward strand.
AAAATGAAATCCAGGGTAATTTGAGGGCTGTATGGGAACCTATATAAGAGAAGGTTTTATATAAATAAATGTGTACATATATATATATATATATATATATATATATGAATATGTACTTGCATATATATTCTGCATATATTTTTTTTCTTGCCTGAATTGTAAACTCCAGTGGTAGAAATGATTTATATCAAGTTGACTTGGTCCAAAGGGGCTCCATAGAAACCCTCATATGATGATGATAAGGCCCTTTTGTGAAAAACAACACTTTCCTATTTCATTGAACCGAAATAAGTAGAGCTGGTGCCTACCTAGAGACTTCTTACTAGTGTCAGTATTCCTAGAAGATACTCTGCATTCTGTCAGTGGATATTTGCAAATAGCAACCCAACTACAACCCCTGCAGTCTACAAGGGAAACTGCTTGAAAAACAAGCTAGCACAATAATAATACAAACATGTGAAAGTAATCAAACACTTTGAGATTGTATTTACGGACTGCTCCCTTGAGATGGAACCCATCCATGGCATGACGTGGGTGACAATGAGCCTGAGACTAGATGGCTATGAACCTCAAAGAATACGAAATACTACGCTTCTGCTCTTCCGCTACTGGAACTGAACAACGAAAGTCACTCCTAAGAGCATACAGCTATTCTCATGTCTTGCTCATACATCAACAGAGAAGCTTCCTCCTTTGATAGTTGAGAACAGATGCCGAGACACAAAACTGGAGGGGGAACAATGCTGATAGTGAGAGAGTTTGGAACACTCAGTTCTAAAAAGGGTGTCTTTATCAGCCACTCTGGAGTCTCCGGGAATTCTGTGGAAGAGGAAGCAGAGGGATTATAAGAAATATCGGGTTTGAAGGACATGAAGGAAACAAGGCCTTTTACAAGCAATAGGACAGCACACGGAACGAGCTCACAAAGATTGTGGTGGCAGGCACAGGGAGTGCACACGTCTAAGTCAGATGGGCTCCTGGCACTGAGAGACGAGGTGGACACTAGCAGTCTACCTCACCCACACTAGCGACTACTGATAGTGATAGGGATATTAAGGCTATTTTTCCCCCGTGGAGTCTCAATGAGTAGACTCATCACACTGAAGGGCTGGCCCCATACCCTCCAGGAGATGGCCAAAGAAGATGAGCTCAATGGTAATTTGGGAGGATTTTTGTCACATAGTGCGTCGTACAGGCATGTTTTTAACTCTACATGTCTTATGATTTTATATTTTGGTTTCTGATTTTGCTTTAATGGCACTTCTGTGTGTAAATATGCATTCTCTGTGACTCTTTGTTTCTTAGGGTTTTTTCTTTAGCCCTTTTTTTGTTTGTTTTGTCCTATTCTGGTTTGCTGCTTTTATTTTATCTTTGGTTTCTGTCATTCCTAATGAGATAAAGAAAATACGGATTAGGTTTGTGTGGGCGAAGAAATGGTAAGGGTCCGGAAAAAGTCTTGTAGTCAGAATCTATTGAATGAGAAATCAATTTTATAACAAATAAACAAACCATAAAAATGAAAATGTCTTTGTGAAAGCCATCACTAAACAATGAGTATATGCTAACAGAATAAAAATAGATAAAATTTTAAACTAATATTAAATGCCAGTTGACATCAGATTTGGAAATAAAATGTACCCTTTTTTATAACTAATCTAATCTTATTACAAACTACTGGAGCTCAATGTAATACCTGTGGTGCTCTCAAACACAACTGTATCTGCTTGTTTTTGTTAAGGTCCACTTTGTTTACAATGGAATGAAATGCTCCTACAGAATTTGATGTTACTTCAGATAGTATATACCACATACATCTGTTACTTCCGAGTTCTCTAATGTACTTGATACAATCAATTTGATAAAAGGCTGAATCCAGTTGCGATCAGCCCAGGCTTAATTGCTCACGCAGCTCTTGGAGTGGTGATAGGCAGGACATCGTGGCTGAAAGCAAATACGAGATTCATAATGGAGAAAAAGAAGAAAGATCTGTTCCAACTATTCTTTTCAAGGTTATGTTCTTAAATCAAAAATTTCTCACTAACACACACCTCCAAAAGTTCCTACCTCCTGTCAAAGGCCTATATTATCTCTCATATATGGAAATTTAAGGAACACACACATGGGCACATATTCGCATGCGATGAGAACACTTAAAATCATATTTGGTAATTTTTGTATTTTGATATGGAACCTGCCTTTAAGGTACTTAACCGTTTTTAATGTTCTAAGAAAAGCATTACTTTAAATGTCAAATTAATTTATTTTAGATGGTAATGAATTTAGAATGAGTGATTTAGTCATCTTTATTAAAGATTATATGCCCACATACGGGATGGTTTTTAAAAGACAAGGGGCAGAAACTAGGCACATTATTTTACGGAGGTGGAGTGGGCATTTAGAGAAAGAACACTTTGAACAAAATCGGTTCACTTCGGATGTAATTAACCTCCGCGTGTCATCTGCATCATTAATGTGATGGGATTATTATTCTGTTCTAATGTGTCTGCATTTCTATTAATATCTCCCACACTAAGTAAATAAAAATGGTTGTATAAGATGATAATTTTTAACTGTTCAGTATGGATTTTCCCCCCAATTTGGGAGCTTGTTAAATGCGAAATTAGATAAATGCTATTTCATGTCAGGTTTTGAGCCTTCATAATACTAAAGGCCATCACTTTATTAAAATGACTTTAAAAATCTTCAATTAAAAGGTGAGTTCTTGTTCTTTATTTTTAAGTTATCCTATTAGTTTAAGGTAAGTTTTGTGAGGCAAGCTGGATTGACCACATACTTAATGTAAACAGAGTTAAGATATTTATGGTTCACCTGGATAAGGGATGGTTTGTAATGGTTAAATGAAGAAAGTTCTAAGCTGAGATTGAAAGGTCATTTTTATAACCCATTTGTATGCTTTTAGTCGGAGAAATATTTCTCAGAGTTAATAAAGTGGTTTCATACTTAGCTAAAAACCCTTTGGGCATTTTATTGTTTTTCAAATAGCTGAATTAGTTCTTCATGTTAATTAACGGCTATATCCCATAATTCCTGGTTAGACTGTAACATCCATGGATCTCAGACACTAGTTTTAAGTGTTTGATCTCACTACAAAATTAGGAAATTAATTAAAGTAAATATCCGTTAACTTCAAATAATGCCCTGACTGTATGAAAGCTATGATTAATTGCACTTTGTGCACTTATTTGAATTGCAGCTACTCTTTTCAAATCAAGGAAACCTCAACTGTCTTCTGAATACTTGTGATTCATTTATAAAGAAATAATTGAAAACCATTCTTCAAGGATTACAAATAAATTCATGGTGAAGAATCCTTTTCCATATTCACTGTATAAAGTAGATAGCCAGATCTCCTTGTTCCGAACTATAACGTAGCAACCCTCTATTAATACCGACCCTCTTCCCACCCATCTCCCCGGACATCTTTAATGACAATTTAGCTCTTAACTCCCATGAGCTAAGCCACCTTGTGTTTGTCTTTCCTTTCCTTGTCTATCACACACCACTATATTCTCAAAAGCTTCCATGTTGCCAACAAACACTTTTTTTTCTAATGGAATTACAATCCTATGTTTCACATTTGTCACATTTGTTTCTTTAACTGTTGATGTATCTGCCGACATTGGTTGAAAACACTTCTTGGATATATTGATGGGTGCTCTAATAGGCGTAGCAGGGAGGACTTCCCTTTAAACGTTCATACTTGCTTCCCTTTGGCTCCATATGCCGGTGTGGGCTTGAAAGAGCACATCAGTGTTCTACTCATTTTCATCTTTAAAGCACTATGTTATCAGAACTATTTTACATTTAAACTATGCAACTTAAATTCCTACAAAGAGCGTCTTTTGTCATACACATTCCTCGTAGATTCCTTTGTCATACAGAAAACTTGTAGGTTTCTATAAACCAATTCTTTTCTATGTTTGCTCTTGGGTTTAGGTTTCTGAGATCTCATCAAACACTTCGTTTCTTGGATTGACTCAGAAATCCTCATAAAATATATCTACTTAAAATGTAATATCTGCTTTATAACAGTGGTAAAACTAAGCATAAGCACAGTGATCAATATATGTTTTGTTGTACTGAAGCATAAATTCAATGGAAGTTATTGCAATCTCAAATTAGAAAATGAAGGCATCATAGATTATCATGTATATATTTTTTACAGTGTAATTGTACTGCTGATATACACTTGTGAATAATGTTAAACTGTTTTCCAGGAAATTCTCACAGTATTTGTTATAACACAGGAAGATGGAATGAAATAGGACTTGTGAATATTTAATAGAACACTTTCTTACCTCTGGATATTGCTTTGTTTATGTTTGCTTATGAGATTATGAAGCCTGTGAGTGTAATGTAATGAGACTCATGAATTCTTCTACATAGAAGGCATAATTTCCTGTGTATTCTATTAGGGCCTACCAATTGGTAGCCTATTATATATATATCAAGAGAATTCCTAAATTTCCTCCTAGATATCTAGTAATAATTCAGATTTTATGTGTATCCAATTCAAGACAAATGTAATTTTATTAAAGTTCTTATTAAATTCTTATTTTTCATAGAGTCAATATTTAAACATTTTTTCCATATTACCTCCTTTGAAATATCTAATTTCACTTTATCGCACATATCTACTGTATCACAATACTAAGTATATCATGTAATAAAACATTTTTATAATCATCAACTTCTTTCTTCTAAATCTACTATTTTGAAATACTGTGTGTACTTAAATACCAAAAATATTATGTTTAATATTACAAAATCTTTTACTTTTGTTAGGAATTTACTAAACAATTGTGGAGTTGGTCAAGCTTGAATAAAAGTAGAAGACAATCATGATGTAGATACAGAGAATTTCATTTAGGGTTGTATGTTACTGCATGCCTTCTTATCAATTCAGCTGAAGTTCAGGTTTGATTATAGCCACACAATACATTTGACACCGTCAGCTTTAAATATTATCTGACTAGGGCATCCTGTGGTTACAAATAAATAATATATACCTTAAGATGCAAGGAATTCTAACCACAAAGGGTGCTGTTTATCAGGTAAAATTATAGGTAGGTCCTCTGAGTATGCCACTTATTTTTAACTCCTCATTTGATGTTCTTTAAAACGTATGACAATAAATATCAAAGACTGATAATTATAAAATTTTATATTAAAACATATTTTAGAGATTGTCATAATTTATTTAATCTAGTAAATACATGAGTTAAGAAGAACTTCTGAAATTTAGTTTCAGAATTCAGAAGTTTAACCTCTTTGATATCCTGTCAATCAATTCACACTTCTTCAGGATTCCTGGTAAAGTGGGAACTTTCATCTCTGCTTTCTACAGCTGTCACCTACCAAAGTGAACACCTACTAGATAATTTTCAATGTCAACATCGGATCTAGATTCACCATGGAAACAAGTCACTCTATATATTTATGTCAGGCAATGTCTAGAATAGCTTTATTGAGATATTGATCGACACTAATAGTGAACAGTACCATTATATGGGATTAGGATCCATGATTGCATCTAAAAGGATAGCAAGATGTATAGTCTCCTCCAGACTGGGAGTCAGTATGACCTTCTACCTCAGGGTCCTACTGCCAGGAATTTCCTATCATGATGGACTGTATACACAATCTGTGAACCAAAATAAATCTTATCTTAGATTTGTTTTTTTTTTTTTTGGTTTACTTTAGTAAAGCTACAAAAAGTTAGTGATATAATATCCCTTCATTGTTACTTTTTCTGTAAATTTTCTATATACACTGCATAAAATTTGGCAAAAAACAAACCTTTACTATGATTTATTTGGATTCAAATAAATTTAATTAATGATGATATTAATACAGGGAAGATTATGAATAGTTAATAGTAGAGATCAAGGTGATCAAGAGGAAATAAAGAAGTCAAACTATCCTTATTTTCATGTGATTTATACATAAAAGACCCTAAAACCTCTACACATAAACTGAAACTGCAAAACATTTCACCAAAGCAGCAGATACAAAATTAACTCATAAATATTAGTAAACTTTCTACATACAAATAATAAGTAGACTAATAAAGAAATCATGGAAACACTATTTTACAAAGCCTTAATCAAGTAAATGAAAGACTCTTATAATAACAACTTTAATAGACTGAAAAAAGAAATAGAAAAACATGTCATGTAGGCTGAGACTGCTCTTTGGTACCTGACTGCCCAGACCTGAATAACCACACAGAAACTTTATTAATTACAGCACTTCTTGGTTGATAGCTTAAGCATATTCCTAGCAACCTCTTACATCTTACATTAAGCCGTTTTTATTAATCTCTATGTCATTACGATGCTGTGGGCTACTGGTAAAGGTTCTGGAGCCTGTCTCCTTCGGCACATTCATGGTGTCTCCCTAATTCTGCATATTCTCTCTATCTCTTTCAGCCTGGTTATATTCTAATGATCCATTGGTCAAAACAAATTATATATTCTAACTTTATCACAAAGTGAAGAAAAAGGTATTTAATTGTAGTTAGGTCCTGAGCCTTCCTCAAGGTGCTAGTCATAAGAGGAAATCTAATTCACAACCTTGAGAAATCAGGCCACACCTGTTTTATTGCCTTTGCCCCTGTGTCCTATGGACAGAAAATAAATTTATCAACAAATATGTTTATTATTTTTGCCACTCAAAACAAACAATGCTGACTCAGCTAAGACAGGCTTCCCATTTTCTCAGAATAGTAATAGAATAAGGATTTGCAATCTCTCCTGTCATACCCTTCTGATTTCAGCTCACAAGTCCTCTGTCATTCTATGGTGGATTCCTTGTGACATATATTTTAGTTTTTCAAAACAGACTTTCTATGTAATTTTATAGCCTTCTTGGAACTTGCTCTTGTAGATCAGGCTGGCCTCAAATTCGCAAGAGATATGCCTGTCTCTGCCTCCCACATGCTGGGATTAAAGGTGCCTACCACCACCACCTGGCTATGATACTTCTATTTTAATTTTCTTTTTTATTATTTTATTACCAAACCAAATTCCCACTCCTTCCCCTCCTCTCACTCCCCTCCTACTCCCTCCACAAGCCTTCTTACACCACACCCCTCCAATCCTAAAAGAGAGCAATGCACCCTGCCCTGTGGAGAGTCCAAGACCCTCCATATGACATCTAGGTTGAGCAAGGTATACATCAAAAAGAATCGGATCCCAAGAAGGCAGTACATGCAATAGAGATAAATCCCAGTGTCACTAACAGTGGCCCCTAAGTCTGCTCCAACTGTCAAACCCCTTAAAACATAAAACTTTATTCCTATGCTCATTCACTTCCAGATGATGATTATCTTAAATATCACCATAAAGTCTTTGTCCAACAACAGATGAAAACAAAGTCAATGACCCACATCGGAGAACTGGACTGACCTCCCAAGATCTAGTTGAAGAGTGGAAGGAGTGCGTATGAGCAAGGAATTCAAGACAATGAGGGGTTCATCTACTGAGACAGTTTGCCTGAGCTAATGTGAGCTCACCAACTCCAACTGGACTGGGAGTTAACTTTCTTTCTTAATTAAGGTCTTACATTAATCATATTTTGATCCCATTATCATATATTTTGATGAATTTATAAGAATAAATAATATTTTTTCTCCTGTGTACACAGAAGTTTCTGTCCTGCCTGCAAAAGCAGCCTTTCAGTCTCAAAGAAAGACACAGAGGTTTATATTAATTATAAATTCTTTTCCCTATTGGCTCATACTTATTATTAAATAGCTCTTACAACTTAAACTAACCCATAATTCTTATCTATGTTTATCCCCATGGCTGGTACCTTTTCTCAGTGAGGCATTATCACATTACTTCCTCAGTATCTGAGTTGGGACTGCAGACTGAGCCCTTCTTTTTTTTCAGAATTCTCTTAGTTTATTTGTCTTGCATATATCTGCATTTTATTAAACCCAATATGAGTGAAAAATATGACAAGGTTACAAGAGTATTATCCAACATCACTCCTGAGAAATTGGCTATTTTTTTTTTAAATATTCAACAACTCATTAAGAATTTTCGCCGGGCGGTGGTGGCGCACGCCTTTAATCCCAGCACTCGGGAGGCAGAGGCAGGCGGATCTCTGTGAGTTCGAGACCAGCCTGGTCTACAAGAGCTAGTTCCAGGACAGGCTCCAAAGCCACAGAGAAACCCTGTCTCGAAAAACCAAAAAAAAAAAAAAAAAAAAAAAAAAAAAGAATTTTCCTTCTGATGGCAAACAACTTCTCTTTAAGGTCCATCCCATCTTGTTGTCGTTGATGTAATACTCTATCTCCATATTACTCTCCAGCTTCAGGACCTAGTCATAACACCTGGCTTTCTCCTTCTCAAAATCATACTATTTTCATGTATGGGGTACCATTACTATATGATTACTCTTTGTTCCAAGTAAGATTGTGATCTGAAAGACTCTGCATTGTTTCCAACTTAGTGTGTCATTATATGACTCACTTTGTAGGTTTGATTACCAAATTATTTTAGGATAGAACCTTATAGCTAAGGACTTGGATTCTGGATTGGGAAGGATATTAAATGTCATTAGTTCTAAAGTAGAGACATTTGATCTCAATTTAACAATACATTAGGGATGTACTCTTTCCAAAATTTCACTTGAAGGTTTTGGATTTTATTTGTTAATTGGCTTTGGTTTTCCTTTAAGTGGAATGTACTTTCAATTACATATTGGACAAAAGTCTTTCTAACAAAAAGAAAATAAGTCTTTAAATATTTTATTAGGAATGAAAGCAAAGAATACATAACTTTTTCCTAAGATTGTTGGAGATTATTTAATATTGCTTTATTCCTTTTTGTGAAATGTAATAATATCAATGACATCAAAATGAACAAATGTACTCAAGAACAAAGAAGACAGATGCAGGAAAGATAATTAAAAAAATCTTCATATGTAAAATAATATTTTTTCCAGGTTGGGGTCAGAGACATAAATAAAAACACTAAAGACTAGTTGGGGACAGAAAGTGTGATTTAATCCATTCCTGGCAGAACACACTTAAGAGAATACTCAGATCAATTATAAAATCTGCCACTTACTATCAATCACAGTGTATAGAGTCCATTTGTAAAGCATTGCTGAGAGTCTTCTTATATAAAATGTATTTGTGGTTAGTGTAAAATTTCAACATAACATTATGGAGCTAATAAATTAATTTGAGGACAATATTATTATTAATGGTCTATCTATTTTGATGAACAAATAATATCTTTTTCCAGAAAAATAAAAATATTATCTTCAAAAAGTTGGGCAATATTTTAAGTAATATATTTGAGCCTCTTCAAAATTTAATTTGTCATAAATAAATTGGAAGTTACAGATCAAATGTCAATATTTTCATGAAGAGGGGTGGAGCTTTGATAAACCCTATGCATAAATACATATATTTACATATACTATATAAAATATATATTATATAAATATAATATATATGTGTGTATAATTTATTATGTATGTGGCCAAATAAGTTTTTTCACAAGATTAATCAGAAGAGTGCATCAAATATAGTAATATCTTAAGCAGTTCTAATACTTACTTCCTATATTGAAATTGAATATCAGGTATAGTTTTGGTATTAATGTTTAACAATTTTTTCAATTGGGAAAATTAATGAGGATTAGTAAATTTTGGTTCAGTATATAATTCTTAAAGGTGTGTGTTGTGTGTATGTTGAGTGTGAATGTGTTTGTGTGTTAGAATTGTTGCGTGTAGGAGATAGGCAACTTAACAACCGTCAGATATTTTGTAATAATATTTCTTCATTGAGCATCGAGCATCTAAGACTCTGATCCCATTTTTAAACAAACAACCACAATCCTACAATGTTTGATTATTACATTTATGAGTGCAGCTTCTGAAGTAATGATAGGTATTCAGCACCAGTGGCATCAGTGCCTAGTAATAATCAAATTTCTTACCTTCCCGAATTCCTTTTCAAAAGTTGAAAATGGAAAATCCTTTAGGGAATGCATGTGGGATCCACCCGGCTTCTTTTCTAAGAAAAATGAGAAAAAAACAATATTAGAATCTCTATTTTTTAAATTTAAATCCTCAGAGGATGACACATAAGACCAAATTAGATATATTTAGACAGTCCCAGAAATACCTAAAAGAAGATAACGCAAATGAGAAGAAATAAAATTAAAGAGAGTCATAAGGAACATAGGATTTTTTTTTAAAAGATGAAGTAAACTTTTGTACCGCGAGTTGCTATGGGGCGGTTTTTGATTACAGTGACAGAAGTCAAACCAGAGATGACTTCTTTATCTTTCTTTTCACCTTGTCGTTTCTTTCACTTGGTAGTACTCCAGCCATAAGACAGATGTTTTCGTTACTTTCAATATGAAAAGACACCCAGACTGAACAAGCAGAAACGTGCTCTCTAGCAATTGACCCTCAGCAACTTTTCGGTGCATTCCTCACCGCTGTGAGAGGCTGGGTAAGGTAACATATGTCAAATCAACAGCATAAGTTTTACAACTAATAAGGTCTGTTGTGTACCTACTACATGATAAATAAGTCAGGCATTAGGCACTGGCTAAAGAAAATATGAGGCAGGGGGTCTGCAGATTCTTCCAGAGTCACAGTGAAGAATAGCAAAAGGATATATACAATAATATTATCCTCGTGATTCACTGGTATCAGTTACAAATACATGCCAATGCTACAAAAGAAATAGTAATTCTGCTAGACTAATAATGTTGAAAGGAACCAGATAACTAAACTGGAAAGAATAAAGAACAGATAAGATTTTCATATGTTGGTGCTGGAGATGGGTCTCAGCAGTTAATACTTGGTGCTCTTCCAGAGGTTTCAAGTTGAGTTCCCAGTATGTAGTGATGAGCTGCGGGCAGGTCTGCTTTTCGTCCCTCCCGGCTCACAGCTGCCTGGCTAGCTTATGCCCCAAAATAACAACAAACAAATTGTATTCTTTTAAACACTGCTTGGCCTATTAGTTTCAGCCTCTTATTGGCTACTTGGTTAACCCATTTCTAATAATCTGTGTAGCACCACGAAGTGGTGTCTTACCGAGAAAGATTCAGCATGTCTGACCTGGTGGCTGGCTTCATGGCATCTGTCCCAGAGAGGAGAGGCATGGCGACTGTCTGAGCCATCTACCTCATTTCTTTCTTCCTGTTCTGTCTACTCCACCCACCTAAGGGCTGGCCTATTAAATGGGCCAAGGCAGTTTCTTTATTAACGAATGATATCAACGCAAACAGAAGACTCTCCCACATCACCAGTAACCACTCCAAGAAATTTATAACCACTTCTCATTCCAGCTTCAAAGCGGCTGACATCCTCCTCTGGTCTTCTGGTATAGCAGTGTAAACCAACATGCATATTTTACATACAAGTTCTAAGTAAATGTTCTTAAAAATAATAAAATATATTTAAAATTATTATTATCTGAAATTTATTGTAATATCCTCTAGATTGAATATAATCATTCCTGGTTAGTCCTAAGTTTAGTTGTTAAAGTTTTGTGAGTATTAACTGCATGATATTGATTTGAAAGTTTTCTTCAAATATTAAAATTATTATTAATATTATTCTTCCCAAACCCCAAAATACCAATAAAAAGCTAAAAATCCCAGGAATGTTTAATACATTCATATTATTCTCTATAGTTCTTTCAATTTTAGATTTATGAATTTAGAAACTCTGGTATTATGCTATAACACGTCTTTGGTGTAATTTATATCAAAGCTAAATCTTTAAATCAACCATCTTCACTTAATTCAGGAAAGAGCCCATTAAAGAACCATATAGGGATGTTGATACATTGTAGTATTATTTCATAACTAGTCATTCCATTCTGTCTTATCACATCCCTTTCTTTTACTGTACAGACAGCAATAATCTACTCACCAGATATGTTATATTATAATCTGTCAGCATTTGTTACTGCATCTGCATGAAGCAATTGGTTTTTTTTTTCAAATTACAAAGCAAATACATCCATTGCTAATAAAACTGCTAAAGATTTCTGTTTATATATGATTAATACTTTTATTTGCAGATTAGATTCAAGAATCTATATCTCTCAAACTACTTTCCTAGAGAAGACACAATTATTTTTTTATCTCAGAGTTTTCTTTCAAGTAAAATTTCTACATAATTTTAGATCTTACCTAACTCCTAAATAAACACTAAAACTTTAGTAATGAGAAGGTCTTAAGATATTTTCCTCATGATTTACAGATAAAACATGGCCTAGTGGTTTTATATTCATCTGGTTGGTGGAAATTTATCATATATACAGTCCTAAGGAAACAGGATTTATAAAGATATTTAATAGTATGTCACATCTAGCAAGAACTTGTGTCCTCTGCTGCAACTAGTGAATCAATAACTTTCTTAACTCTTATGTCTACATCATGCCTAGGAAAGTAAGTGCTTGCTTTTGGTTCTTATGTTCAATTTGAATTTAATTTGGAGAATCTAGAGAGTTTCCTTTGCACAGTAGAGGGCATTTAACAATGTGGACACTGCATCATTAATATTATTTGCTGACATATATAAATACAGATTTCTTATCCATTAGTTGAAAATCAAGTGCTTTACTATGTCACCTCCTTTCTGTAGTCAGATTCAACCTCCAAATCCCCAAAGGCTATTGTCAGTTCTTTACGTACTCTTTATTTCCTACTGATTTGGTTAATTTTGGGTTATGATAAACACATCTTACTATTTTATTTATGTAATTGTTCAAAAATGTGTTTTGACTAAGTAAAATTACTTCCATCAGTTGTCTACCATTGAACTATGCAAACTTTTGTCATTTTTCAAGTAAGTTTACTTTCTGCAATGCTTTATGAGGCCTAACTAATTCATAAACTATTCTGGTACCGATTATGTGTTAAACACTTTAATCCATCACTCTCATGATACAGATATTCAATATTGTTCATGAATTTTTGGATGGGATGTGGGTTTAGGCTAAAATGTTCCAAGGGATTAATTGTGCCCTAATTACTCTTTATTCTTCTTTTATATTTTTTCTTAATTTTCTTCACTCCCAAACTAAAATCTTTATAAAAGTACTAAATTACAAAGCTTCGGAAAATCAGGAAACAACACTCATGGTGGTAAAAGAGAAAAGATAATTAACCCTGAGACATGAAATGTCTAATCATTACTTATAAAATTAAAACTCAATTTCTGCATGAAGTATGTATATCAATATGAGGAATGATTATACGCAAGTGCTAAATTTACCATTGGCACCATTCAAACAAAATTGAAATAATAAAAGAGCTAATTTCATTTAAATAAATGCAATTCTGTTAGAAAAAGGGAGAATAGATGGCAGACTGACAATAAAGTATACCATAGCCACTAAATTCAATAATGTATAATAAACATATTAATTTCTACTGTGTTATATATTAAATAAAACACTTCAATCTAAAGCATGAAGAATTTAGTGACATCCTATCATTTTATGGAAAACAAAGTAATTGCACCGACACAAATAGACCTACAGGTCAATAAAAATAACGGCGGATCCAGAAATAAAACAAGCCACAGTTAATTATGCTTTTAAAAACTATCTTAAATAAAAATGTTTGCATCATTTACCCTTTTCTTTGACAAACACGATGTATGCATGCCTTTGCTCTCTCTGAAATTCAGAATCACCTAATTTTTGTTAAAGGGTAGTTAGTAAATGCAGAATTGAAAACATATTCTATGAGCGATAATTCTAACACTGAGCATTCATGAGTGAAAGAATGAAGTTATCATCATGTCTATCATACTACACAAATTTCCTAAAAACTGATAAAATACATTAATTTAGAACCTGAAACTACTAAAGAGAAACACAGGTGAAACACTTTACATTACAAGCACAGATAAGAACTCTCTGAATCGGACTACAATAACAAAAGGAATCATCTCAATAATTATCAAATAAGATTAAGTGCCATGAAAATGGTGCCAAACAGCAGAGGTCCCTATTGTGACAATCCACAGGAGGCTAATACAGTGTGGTAAGAATATCAATGATAGCTCTGACTAGGCGTCAATATCTAGAACGCAGAAAACTCAAGATTAGATACTAAAAAGAACTGTCAATCAATTGTAGGAGAAACCTACTGTTAAGGTTACGGTGCCCCATGTCAGATAGCTTTCTGAACTCCGGGCAAATGGAGGAATCCCTTTCTCATTAGTGCTTCTTTTTCCTTCTAACTTTTGTTGGAGAGCCTCTCTACTGAGCTCCATGAGAGCACTGTAAGACTCAGCACCTAAGACTTGTTCTTTCCTACTGTCCATATGACAATTAGGTGTTAAGTTAGGACCAGTCAGCCCTTTCTGCCCATAATGTATAGCTTACCCCTGGAACAATAAAATAAGCTGTCTCTCTGCAGCTGACCCCAAAAGTTCTTTCAGTCATTCTCACTGCCATCTGAACTCTGCATTCTGCCTTTGCTCCCTTTGCCCTTGTGGCCAATGGCCAATGACCCCCAAGGAAATGAACACCCACAATCAATAAATGAGCAAATGACTTGAGGGAGAACGTTGAAAAGCAGCAGCACAAATGGCCAATGAATATTTGTAAAAATGTACAATATGCATCATAGAAATGTAAATTAAAATGATAAGATTTGTATCCTCATCCATATTAGAATTTCTTTCATCAGCAAGATAAAATAATGAAGAAGCGCTGGTGACGGTACCAGGATAAAACCCTCCCTTACTCTTCGTGTGAGTACAAACTGGTACAGTCCCTGCATAAGTCATGATGGAGGTTTCATTAAAAATCCAGTTTAAAAGCTGCAAGAATTCTGTGACCCACAGACGCTACGTCTGAGCACACAGCCAAAGTAAAGTTTACTGCCACAGAGATATTAGCTTACCTAGGTTTCGTGGATCTTTAGTCACCATAACATGTAAATGGAGTCAACTGTGCTATCAACAAATGAATGGACGAGGAATATGTGGTACATATACACAATGTAATTTTATTCCGTTTAAAGAAAAATTAAAAGCATGAAATTAGTATATATATATATATATATATATGTACACACACACACATATGCTTTCATAACCAGAAATACTACCACATGGTTCCTCTTTCAAGAGCATCTTAGGTTTCAAGAGTGTGTATGTGTATGTGTGTGTTTGTGTGTGTGTGTGTGTGTGTGTGTAGGAGGTATAATTTTAGGGTTACATTCAGGAAGCAAAGGGATCAGAAGAAAGGAAAACAACTTTTGACAAAAGAAAGGATAATAGACACTTGTGAGACTGAAGTGGCAAGGGGTCTACTTAAGTTGAAATACAAGGAAGATCATGGGATATGTGAGCAGGTTGGCAAAGATCAACACAGAAAGTTGTATAGATAATGCCATAATGAGCCTCACTACATGATATGTAATTAAAAGTATAAACAAATAACATCTATCTTAAAACCGGTTTTGAATTTCATGCAATATTAAAAATCTGAATTTATTTACATTCTTATGTTTGCTGTTAATCACAAATCTTCATGATATCTTCTTGATGGGAGCCTGGTATAAAAAGAATTTTAAGTTAAAAAAAAAGAATTGATCCCCTGTTCCATCAGTCCCATTCCAACTGGACAAACCAGGCTCTCTGAATGTGGCTGACGGTGGAGGAGGACTGAGAAACCAAGGACAATGGCAATGAGCATGAACTCAACAGCATGGACGGGCTCACTGTGAGCCTTGTCAGTTTGGTTGCTCACCTTCCTGGACTTAGGGGGAGCTGGGAGGACCTTGGACTTAACATAGTGAAGGGAACCCTGATGGCTCTTTGTCTTTGGAGAGGGGTGGAGTGGGAGTATGGGTGGAAGGGAGGGGAGGGAAGGGGGAGGAGGAGGGGAGGAGATGGAAATCTTTAATAAAAAAAATGAGAAAAAAAATAAAAATTAAAAAAAAAGAATTGAGCAATTTACTCAATGATCTGCTACTGGGACTTTCCTACCATATAGACTTGTATTCTCAAACGGTGAATCAAGATAACTTGTTCTTTCTTCATTCTTTTGCTAGCATATTTTTTAAATATTTAAATATTTATTTATTTATGTATTTATTTATTTATTTATTAATTATGTATACAATATTCTGTCCGTGTATGCCTGCTGGCCAGAAGAGGGCACCAGACCTCATTACAGATGGTTGTGAGCTACCATGTGGTTGCTGGGAATTGAACTCAGGACCTTTTGAAGAGCAGGCAGTGCTCTTAACCTCTGAGCGATCTCTCCAGCCCCTTGCTAGCATATTTTAATACAACAGCTGCCAAAGTCACTAAGCCACCAAGTCTTTAACCCTATCATTATTTTACTGTGATTTATTCTGAAGAAAATGGTAACATACTGATAAAGCATTGAGTATAATACAGTATAATACAGTAAAATATTGTGATACACACTTTAACAAAACTATTCCAGAGAGTTTTCAGGAAAAAGATATCAAATTATAGAATAGAAGGGAAAATAGCCAAGAAGAAATGCAGGAGTTCTGCAGTAAACTTGTAATAAACCCTTTCTTTAACATAAAATGAACTATTTAGAAATATTCTAAACAAGGTTCTACGAATGAAAAAATCAATGAAAACTTTAGAACAGCTATAAGCATACTCTGTGTTTATAATTCTGGTTAGTTTCTAAATAATCTCTGTAATTAACAGAAATGAAATATAAGAACACTTGACTTTTGTGAATGATCTGCCACAGTAACTCCAAACACACCATAAAAAGTCAAGTGTGCCATAAATACATTTTGGAAGACTGAGCAAAGATTTATGACTGAGAGGTTATAAATCTAATAAATGATGAAGTGGCCAAATATCCTACTTACTATCTACCTATAATACAGTTATTATATAGACTCCAGTGGCAATAAGAAGTATGTCAAGAATAAATACTTTAAGACAAATGATTTATGTTGTAATAGATTTTTAATATTAAACGGAGACATATCTATCTATTGTAGCTAGGAAAAATCACATGGAGCTAAGTTCACAAAGGTAAATGATGAAATACTAGACTAAAGCCAAATCAAACACTAGCTGAGCAAACTCCAAATTCTACAATTCCATGGCTGATTTCAAAGTGCTCTTTAGATCTCCAACTCTTAGTTGTGTTCACTACAACATACATCTTTCTCTTGGACTTGTGCCACTCCCTGTTAGCAGCTGTCCCCAGCAAGTACCCCATGGCCCTGGCATCTCTAACATCTTTGGGTTTCTTAGGAAATTGATGCTTCCCCTCACAGTTTCACATGATGTCTTCTCTAGGCTTCCATGGAGGGATACCTCTGTCACATGCCTGGCCATGGTGACTGTCTCTAGTCAAGAAGGGAGATTCCACAACCCTTTCTTGTATCTGTGACTATAATGCCTGAATCATGTTTCCAAAGCTGCCAAGTTTTGCTGTTTCTTGGAGCTGAAACATGGAGCCCTCACCCAATTACATCTTCACCATCCTTCTGTTTTGAATGCTGTCCCTCAGTGCCTAAAACTGGATGTGCAGGAACACACTTCGAGTACCAGACTTGCCTTGAACTCAGAGAGTCCCTGTGTCTGTCTCCCAAGTGCTGGGATTTAATCAGACCCAGTCAATTATTTTAATCCTCATTGCACCGTGACTTGCATCCTTATAAACTTGAAATGGGCATGCCTAGGCCAGGAGGAGCACAGCGCTGTTATGGTCCTGGAGGCAGGGAGTTTACCTTCAGGAGTCCCCATGTCACTCCCAGACTCAGCTGGGGAACAAGTTCCATCTGATGCTGGCTTATGTCATCACAGAACTCCCGTGAGAGTCAAACCAAGAGAAAATAGATTTCCTCCTCACAGACCTCAAGCCAACAGTAGCTGTTAAGTAGTAAAACGACCTGGTTTTCAATAAAGAATGACACAGATATGAATGAGGAAGACTTAGTGACTCAACAAAAGCAACACCAAACGAGAATTACTGAGAATAAAGTCTGTGTCTCTATGAATGGGTGTCGTTTAAAAATCCTTTATAAAGAGTATGTTTTAATCAGAAAAAAACATTTTTAAAAATACATCATATTTGTCAAAAGCAGACTAATTTGAAACAATATCTAATATAAATCACAGGTAATTTACTAGCAAGGTTTTAATAATTTTATTTACCTTTGTTTTCCAATACCACCCAGTAAGTGTTGTTTCATGGACCATTAGAGTCATTTCCATGTACTTATTAATAAAGATACTTCAATTTATTATATGACTTAAATATCTTCTTTTCTTGCTTTGTTTAGACTTCTCTTCCTTCTCAGAAACTAGTAATTGCTTATAAGGAAAAATAGTTCAGAAATGTCATGTATCATGAAAAATTAAGAGGCCTACTTATTTTTGTAAATGAAAGTATTTCAATAAAATGAGGCATTAATTTGAAGTCAATTGTCCAAGTATTTAAATAAAATTAAAAATAAGTATTCTGTATCTCCACATCTCAAAATTCATTTTTCATAAGAGAAACTGTTAGTCGTTTAAACATTGTTAAGTCAGAGTACACTGAAAATGAAGGTCAAAGAAAATCAGTCACCAATTCGTTTTTAGATTCAGGTTGTTTCGCTAGGGAATGGTCTGGGAATCATTTCATTTTCAAACAAACCATTTCTGCTTGGAGTCAGGGGTCAGAAAGCCAGCATCAGCTAAAGTGGTCTCAGCTGCATCAAAGTTAAATATGACCTAAAAGTCACATGCAGCGATGTTGCTGTACCCTGTAGATTGGTCCCCGTGGACATAAGGTCACAAGGACGTCTGAAACAAGCTACAGGTGCTGAGAAAAATGGCGTGATTAGCAAGTCTCTTGCCCCTGAGAGCAACAGATAAGGTAACTTCAGATGTTGCAATCTGATACAGATAAGGCAAATAAAAAGTTTTATTTAAGCATATCTGCTTGTTGAAATAGATAAATCAAAAATGATATCAACACCTGGAATTGGTCAACTTCTGTAACATAATGCAGCCAATTTTAATAATGCTTATAGTCAATATATTACACAGTGTATGTAAGAAACTTCATATTCTTTCAAAATACAATTTCTTCATATAACAATGAACTCTAGATATAACATATTTATTCAGGAATGTGTGTGTGTGTGTGTGTGTGTGTGTGTGTGTATCAAAACAGCACATTCTTGGTTGTGAGCCTAGCCTTTAACGGCTGAGCCATCTCTCCAGCCCACCTTCCTGGACCTGGAGGGAGTTGGGAGGACCTTGGACTCAACATAGTGTAGAGAACCCTGATGGCTCTTTGGCCTGGAGAGGGAGGGAGTGGGGGTATGGGTGGAGGGGAGGGGAGGGAAGGGAGAGGAGGAGGGGAGGAGATGGCAATTTTTAATAAAAAATAAATAAACTGGAAACAAAAAAAAACAAACCAAAAAAAAGAAAAAAAAAAGAAAAAAAACAGCACATTCATTCTTTTGGAAATATTAATACTTCAAGCCAAAATTGATCCTCCTAAAGAATAAATAATGATTTCCTCCTGCATCTCTTAATGAGTATTGTAAGAGTCTTGATTGTTCTGGATACTTCATTGTTTTATAATTGACAGATTGCATTATTATTGGGGGGTACATTATTTTATAGTTCCTTCCTTTAATAAGTCATTTTTATCATTTTCTCCTTTAGTGACAGACAAGATAGAAAGTGTCATATCCATTCCATCAGATTTTGTCCTTACTATATTTTATATATACTTAATGTATTTTGTCCTACTGGATTTGAAATGATTAATTAAAAATAATCTGTTTTCCTATGCTATATTTCTAGTAATCAAATTGCACAATATTTATGCAATAATTAATTGGAAAATAATAGTCAAAAGTATTTCATGCAAAAAGGTTTGAAAATCCAATTCTTTACTTTGTTCTAGGAAGGAATGATTAATGCCAATTTTCACAAGATATAGACAAATTAGGCAATATACTTCAATAAGTAACTGAATATCAATGTGACATTCACAACTTATTTTTAAAAGTTTTATAGGAAATCTGACAATTTAGAAAGAATATTAAGTCAATATTGATCTAAATTACCAGACTTAATTAATCTGAGTGTCAGGTAGATAGGTTTTGGAATACGTCCAGTTGCTAAAGAACACAAAGTAGGAAAAACATGTCACTTAAAAGATCCTATTGCCATACTCATGAGTATCTTGCATATCATCATAGAACCTTCACCTGGCATTGGATGGAGAAAATGACAGAGCCCCACATTGGAGCACCGGACTGAGCTCCCAAAGTCCTGATGAGGAGCAGAAGGAGTGAGAACATGAGAAAGAAAGTCAGGACTATGAGGGGTGCGTTCATCCATTGAGACGGTGGGACAGATCTAACGGGAGACCACCAAGTCCAGTTGGAATGGGACTGATGGAACAGGGAACCAAACCAGACTCTCTGAATGTGCCTGACGGTGGAGGAGGACTGAGAAACCAAGGACAACAGCGATGAGCATGAAATCTACAGCATGGACGGGCTCACTGTGAGCCTTGTCAGTTTGGTTGCTCACCTTCCTGACTTAGGGGGAGTTGGGAGGACCTTGGACTTAACATAGGCTCTTTGGCCTGGAGAGGGAGGGAGTGGGGGTATGGGTGGAAGGGAGGGGAGGTAAGGGGGAGGAGGAGGGGAGGAGATGGAAATCTTTAATAAAAAAATGAGAAAAAAAGATTTTTAAAATTATTCTAAATACATGGATAAGAATTATGTAAAGGAAGTTCCTAAAAGAATTAGTTTTACAATTACATATCACTTAGTCACACTCTCACCTAAATAAATTTTAGATTATGCCCCCCAGTCTCATAGGCACTGACTTTGTAAGGACCTAGGTCATATATTTCTAGAGTTGCCAGTTCTCAAGGAGTCCTTAAGTGCTTCTTCTAGATCTAAGTCTAAAAGGAAAAATAGGAAGTAAAAACATTTCATTAGACTTTGCTTTGAAGTGTTTAAGCAAATTATAAAGTTTGCTTTTAGCCTTTGCTTATATTTTTCTGAACACTGGTTACGGAAGTAATTTTCCAGATATGAAATGTAAATATTAATCAGGTTAAAGGTCGTGCAATCATGCACATTTAGTAGCTTTCATAGGGCCATGGAGCTTAAAATGTGCATAATGATAATCTAGATGTCACGAAATGATGATACAAAAATGGAACAAAAATGGGCTGCAAGGAGATAAAATATTAACATTTTCAAGCATCAAAAGAAAGGAGAGTAGGTACAGAAAAACATTATGATAAAACATTTTATAACACATTTCTTGGAAGAATACATACATGTAAATGTATACACACTTTAACGCACATTAAACATACATAAATATGCTATCCAGATGGATAACATTTGCTTATGAATATAGTGTATCAATAAAATATTACAAAATATGTTTTTATAAAACATCTAAATTATTATTACTTTATTAAATATTTTGACAATAAATGATTAAATTATTTGAGAAATAATTTATGCATTAACAGTTTTGTTCTCTTCCTTATTGTAAGTACACTCCTACTGTGGAATTTTTTTACAAGGGAAATAAAGCAGTCAATGAAGCTTTTAATTGTTTTAATTTGAAAGCAACAATTTCTCATAATCAGAATCATTCCTTAATGCTTAGATTTTCTGAGAAATTTCAAAAGTTGTGCCTGGTCGAGGATTAAAGTAACACGTGGAACACATTAAACATCCAATGACACTTTGAAAAAAAGAAAATGTTACACATACACACCTTTGTGTATGAATTTTTAGATATACTTATGATATAGCTGTGCATATTGTAAATGCATATATATGACTATAATTTAAATATTCACATTTCTTTCATAACTGTATTCATCTAAAAATAATTCATTTTATACTTGGAACACCACCTCCAAAATACCTGTATAAACTGCTCTTAAAAGTTTTTCATTATGAATGCATACAAGCAAGGTTACTACATTTTTACAAATGTCAGATGATTTGTATAGTGAACTAGACTTATGATTACTAAAAATACCTGAAAATGACATCAACCTAAAAGAGAAAGCATGTGTTTTGTCTCATAGTTTCAGAGGTTTTAATTAATTGTCAGATTGTATTATTGTTAAAATAAAACTGGATTCAGTATTAATAAATGGCTATAAACTTAATGAATATGTAAATAAATTGGCTTATGGCAAAGCTACTACCTCATGCTATTCCCCTAAAATAAGCTCTAAAGCTAATATACTAACAAAACATAACCATGCTTGTAGAAAACACATTTCCATAAGCATTACTTACTCTAGTGACTGCCCTGTGTGATATTTCCTGCTCTTTTTTCTACTCATGGCATAAAAATTTATTTTTTATATTTAGAATTAAAGAGTTTTTTTGACAATTACTCACAAAACTCAAACAACTTACAAAAAAAATAACTTGACTTCAAATTTTGTCTGAGCTTCTTAAGGGAATTTTACATTTTGCAACATACTAATAGTCAAGTGTGTGTTTTATAAGAAAAAAATTAAAAGATCCGAGTCAATATTCTTTCAATATTGTGTGAAAATCAACACAAGGATTGCAGTTCAGTTGTTTGTATACATTTTCATTATTTGTTTAAATTGAAAATAGATTATTCTCTCAAGTAATACTTCCTAACCACACTTCCTACCCTTTACCCCTCCCAGTTTCCTTTACCTCCTCTCTAGTTCAGACATGTTCGCCCCTAGTTACTACTTCAGAAAAGAGCAGACCTCCAAAATATGAAAAAAAAAGATACAATAAATCAAGGCAAAAGCCCTCATCCTGAGGCTTTTCGAAGTAAAGCAGTTCGAATAAAGGGGAAGAGTCCCAAGAGCAGGCCAAAGAGTCAGTGTTATAACTGCTTCCACTCTTAGTAGTCCCACAAAACCACACACTAACAGTCATAACGTCTACGCAGATGACCCAGGCTGGCACTGTGATTGCCAATTCAGTTTCTGTGAGCCCTGCTTAGTTGATTCAATGAGCCATGTTCTACTGGTTGCTCTATCCCCTCTGCCTCCTCTAATAGTACCTTTCCCCTTTCCAGAGAGTATTCTCTTCTCCAACTGGAGGGACCAATGGAAACCTCTGATTTAGACTCCATTCTTACTACATGTATTCCTATGAAGATTTTCTTTTTATCTTACTCCAGGGTGACAATCTAGCAATTTCTAGAATTCCAGTTATGTCATAAGCGTATAATAAATATTATTCACTTTAGTGAAAATAGTGAACATGCAAATCAAAACGACTCTGAGATACCATCTTACTCCAACCAGAATGGCTAAGACTAAAAACACCAATGGCAGATCATGCTGGAGAGGATGTGGAATAAGGGGACTCCATTGCTAGTGGGAGTGCAAACTTGTACAGCCTCTTTGTATATCAATGTGGCAGTTTCTCAGAAAATTGGAAATCAGTCTACCTCAGGACCCAGCAATACCACTCTTGGGCATATACCCGAAGGATGCATACTCACACACAAGGGAATTTGTTCAACTGTGTTCATAGCAGAATCGATCTGATTCAAGGCCTATGCCCTGTGGGACTCCATCATCCCTGTACCCTCACTAAAACTCATTTACACTCTCCTACTATTTTCTGAATCCTGGCGATCCTGCAGCTATGGTACCACGGGACCAGTTCCTTCATGGACAGTCATAGACGGGGTAGATGTTATGCTAGGCCCAGTATTTGGGTCTGGGTGGTAGCTGAGTTGGCTTGTCCAAGCCACTGGCACAATATACCCTCAAGGCAAGAGGCAGAGTCAGCTCTCCTAGGCCCAGTACCCAGCTCTCCAAAGCCCATAGTGAGGGGTGGGCGGCATGAGTAGACATACCAGCTCTCCCATGAGGAGCAGGGTCAACTCTCCTTCTACAGTGTTCAGATCAGGGTAGTGCCAACTATTCCAGAACCAGTGAAGGCAAGGGTGGCTCAGCATAATCTTCAGGTTTCAACATACACGTTTCCTATGGTCCTCTGTGGTAAAATGGGTCACAGACATCAATACAGACCCCAGCTGCAGCAGGACCTAGAACCCAGATAGGGCGCCCAGCAGCAGCTGAGGGATATCACCGTGGTCACCGCGGCCACCTAGGCAGTGCAGATCACAATGGCACCAGTGGCAGCATGTCCATGGACACCAATATGGTTCAGGGGGATGAACAGAGCCCAGGTACACACACAATTTTCAAACGTGATTGGAGTCACAGACAGCAACTCAGAACTGCTTGCTGCAGGGCTACAGACTCATACATGGCCCTAGGCAGCCCCCACAAGACTGCCCAGACAACCCACATCAGCCTGTTCCTCACACCCTCACTTTTTCAGACTGGTCTCTTTCCACAGTAAACAAATCATTATGCTTTTCTCTCTTCAATGTCTCCATAGGTATTTTCTCACAGTAATGGCAGCTACCAGGAGAGCACTTTGTGGTTCAGAGTGGACCTGTGGAGGTCTTCAGCCAGACGAGAATCTAAGGACCCAGACTGGCCCCTGGGTGTCTTTGACCTGCATAAGTCAGGTGGTACCAGCTGGGCCTATAGATGCCTTCAGTCAGTACAGACTGTGAGGACCCAGGCTGGCCGATGGTTCCCTTTCACCCACCTGAACCAAACGGAGGCAGGCAAGTCTGTTTCAGAGCCAGAGGGTATGGAAGACAACAGGAAAACGAGATCTCACTCAATTAACCTGAGAAAAGCTTATATGAACTCAAAGATACTATAGAAGCAAGCGCAGGGCTTACATAGGTCTGCACTTCTCCCAATATAATTTAGCTCTCAGTGTAGTATTTTTATGAGACTCCTGGGTATATCGAGGGGGAGGGGGTCTCTGAGTTTTGTGCCTCCTCTTGGAGCTCTTTTCTATCTGATGATTTGCCTTCTCAAATTTGAAATGGTTGTTTTGCTGCATATTATTATATTTTATTTTCTTCTGGCTCGCTCTTACAGTTTTTGAAGAATGATGTTTTCTAATAAGAGACAGAAAGAGGGTGGATCCAGACAGACAGAGAGAGAGAGAGAGAGAGAGAGAGAGAGAGAGAGAGAGAGAGAGAGAGAGAGAGAGAGAGAGGAGAGCAGGAGAGGAGGTAGGAGGAACTGATAGGCGAAGAAGGGAGAAAAACTTCCTTTTATTTTATTTTTTTTTTGTTTGGTTTTTCGAGACAGGGTTTCTCTGCAGCTTTCTTAGAGCCTGTCCTGGAACTAGCTCTTGTAGACCAGGCTGGCCTCGAACTCACAGAGATCTGCCTGCCTCTGCCTCCCGAGTGCTGGGATTAAAGGCGTGCGCCACCACCGCCCGGCCCTTTTATTTTTTGAAAACATAAAAAATTAGAAACATCAAATTTGAGAAAAACGCCACAAATGGGATATTAGAATCAGGGAATACAAGCCAGTGCAAAGCATCTTCCACAGGACATTCATTACTTACAGGATCAGCACAGCTCTTACAAGCCAGGAATCTCAAAATCTGTGTATCAATTCCCGAACATATAGATAAATTCTTTCATTTTTTTCAACTCCTGCTCTTAATAGGAACATAAAAATACCTCCTATATCTTCTGTAATGATTCACATAAATAGTTGAGACAGATTACGTTATTCCATTCTTACTGGAAATAAAAACACTTCTTCCTCCCTAACATACAGTATGCCGTTTTAAGATATGCATGTTATTTAAAAGAGAAAATAAATCATTTTTGTTGGAGTGACTCTCGTGTTTATTTCAGATGACCCAATGCTGAGAAGAACCTCACGTGCGGTAATACGGTGCGTCTTTGTAGGAAACCAACCCTGTGCTCGACAGCAAATCAATATAACGCACATTACCGTATGGTTCTCCCCAGTGGGTTTCAGTAGCAGGAGATTTGTGTAGTCTGTGTGATGGGCTAATGAACTCAGCCCCCATATTAGGGGAGCAGAGTTGAAATAATTTGTACACTCTTGATTAAAACAGTGAGGTGATTGTTCAGTGATATCAAGTTGCCTTTTCATCCTCAGCCAGCTTGAAATGGAGGGGATTTTTGCACATTAAGGTTTAACTGAAACTTAACATTTTGAAAATTTCAGCTTCTTTCAAGTGTTCTGGAAGTTTAAAGCTTAATAAATTTTCAGAGAGATGGAGTTTGAGAATCACAAGTACTTTGAAAGAAACCCTTTGGGCCATAACCCAGCTCTGAAAGAAACATATTTTAGATTAGAAAAGCCCGCAGAGGAGACATGCGTAGTTTTTATCTAAATTGATTTTAATTTAAATTTAGAAAAAAAAAAGTGTTGATAAAATGTTTGGGAATTCTGTTAACGCAAATGACTCATAATTCTCAACATTTATTGTTGTTAAAGGACAGGAACACTTTTGGCACTAGCATGCAAAACTGTACATTCACAACTATCATGGAGGTTAGCAAATATTCCTCTATTTTTATTTTTTTAGTATACTTGCCAAGCATAATTCAAAGTTTAGATACCTTAAGATAAAGACTGTCTATATACAGCGTGCTGAAATTGAGACAAAATTTATAGGTGATTTTCATTAAAATACTCTTCATGCCATAATATTTATGGAAGTCAAATGAAGGGATCCCCTAGTTATCAAAGTCTATATCATAAATTCCAGAACTCCAATAAAGTCAGTTCACCAGTTTCTATCTATTCTAACGATTCCCTCCACATTTTAGTAATTATAATCTATGTTATCTTTTTGGGAAGGGAAGATGAATGGTTGGAAATCCAAATGTAAAAAGAAAGCTCAATTTTGTAAGTAGAAGGCAGCTTTTTAGCTGCTTAAATATGTACATTTGAAACTAACCTGCAAGTGCTTAGAACACAACCAAGTACTTAGTGTATAATGCCTGTGAAGCCAGAATATTAAGAATCCTATGCAAGAATTTGTAAATACTTCATATTCAGGTTGAAAGTCGAAGTGAAATTGTTTAGATCATTTTGAAAAGAGTAGTGAGTTGGTGACCTCACATTAGTTCCCGTCTCTCTGATTGTGGCCAACGGCGGGGGCTGACTGAGAAGCAAAGGACATTGGCGCTGGGCTCTGATTCTTCTGCATGGACGGGCTCTGTGGGAGCCTTCTCAGCTTGGTCGATCACCTTCCTGGACCTGGGGGGAGTTGGGAGGACCTTGGTCTTAGCATAGAGTGGGGAACCCTGATGGCTCCTTGGCCTTGAGAGGGAGGGAGGGGAGGTATGGGTGGAGGGGAGGGGAGGGAAGGGGGAGAAGGAGGGGAGGGAAGGGGGAGGAGGAGGGGAGGGAGGGGGGAGGAGGAGGGAAGGAGATGGAAATTTTTAAATATAAAAAAATAAACCATGAAAAAAAAAAGAAAAGAGTAGTGAATCACTATCTTGTAGTGGTTGAGAGGAGCACTGTTAGAGGAACTGATATGGACTTGGCTCTGAAGATGATATATCCTTTGTACAAAGAGAATGAGAAAGGTACAGACGAACTGGTCCCAGTGAAGACAATCTAGGTGAATTGGTCAACTTTCCATCAGAGTTCAGAAGAAATAAGTAAGCTCCCATAACTTAAGTTCAGCAATGTATTGAGTGGTGTCTTCTATAAATGTCTGTTTCTTAATTTATGAGGCTTTCTATACATGACTACATCTTGAAATAATGATAGCACAGAATACTATAATAAGACTATCGGCATAATGTGTTTATCCCAGATAACTCACCTGAGTACAATGTATCTACATTCAGGTATTGAAAATAGGGTAGAAAGGGGGTAGGGTAGAAGTGACCTCTAGAAGTTGGGAGTGGCAGGAATATATTTTGGAGCAATTAATTTTTGTATTTTTGTTTTGTGTTTCCTAAAAGCCTCAGAAGTTTCTAGTCGTAATGGTGTCCTGACATCAGTACGTAATGCCTACTTTTAATATCTAACTCCCAAAATTAAAAGCTTCAAAATTTTTGTCAGGAGCTAGAAACAAATCTCAGTGTTGAAAAGAACTGTCTGTTCTTCCAGATGAGCCAGGTTCAATCCCCAGCACCCACAATCGACTCAGGACCAGATGGCTGTTACTCCAGCAGATCTCCCATCTGCCTCTGACCTCGGTGGCCACCAGGTTCTCACATGTTAACCAAACAGGCACACAGGCTGCACATACACACATTTAAATAACAGAATTAAAAGTTGTGGGTATTTTTATGACATTCTATGTTTAGTGATTTTATACAACAGCTATAATATATTATCATTCACTCCAACCCCGTCAGTAAAATAGGTTGAAAATATTTGAAAGGAAAGGGATGAAAAAAGGCAGCTCATAATGATGGAATAGGGTAAAATGCAGAAAACTCACAACCGACATTCTATTGTTTCACTCAGCCATGATGAATCTATACACATTGTGCATATGAGATCCCTTTAATAACATCCTAGTTTTGTGCCCTTTAAACCACTGTTTGCAAACAAACCCATACACAGACAAAGAAGAAAAAGATGGGGAGAGAAAAAGGGAGAGAAGGGCAAGAGGTTTATTTTATTTTCATTTGTGCATTTTTGAGACAGGCTGGTCTCAATTCGCTATGTAGCCTAAGACAACCCTTTGCTTACCCTCCTGACTGTAATTGTTAGATGATTAGCGTATAGCTGTGTGCTGCCCTGTTCCTATGGCTTTTCTTTCTCTATGATAGTCAGTTTATCTGCACCTTCTGCTATTAATCGCCCTATACCATATTTGCTTGCATAATAATAATTAGGTCACACGATTTTACATGTAAGTCAAAGACTATACAGCTCATCTTTTTGTGTTGATTCAACAAATGTACAAACAAAACAGCTAGAGTAGAATTAATATGATCAGATAGCTACAAAGGTCTACAAAGAGGGAGAAAAAGTCTATCAGACATTGACATAGAAAACGCCTACAGGCTCAGGGATATGTTTTGAAATAGGAGGCAAAAAAAGTGGCTTTGGTTCACCAGCCTAGTATAATGCAGTTTGAATTTGTTTTGTTTTGTTTGTTCTGTTTGATGCAAGGCATCACTTTGAAGGCTAACCTTACTTAGAACTCTGCACACCTCGCTGGCTTTGGTCCTTGTGGCAATCCTTTTGGAATTTTGGAACCCTGGGGTTACAGCTGGGAGCCTTCCCACTTGGCTCTGCATAAACAAGTCCTGATTATAATTAACATTTGTGATATTCATTTGGAGTAAAACTAAGTAGATCCTGATGCTTCTATAAAATAACTATAATACAGAAATCTCCCTTATACCTGTTTATTGGTGATGTAAAACACAGAGAATTATCTTTCCGTCAGTCCCTCCACCAGAGTTCATTGATGTAAAATATAGGAGCCGTTCTTGCACTAGCTTATCATCTATTTATATATTTAACTTTAAAGATGGTACAGAATGCTTCAATATACATTTTTATTCACCTCAATTTATTCTTATTAGCACTTTTCTATTGCAAAATCTTTTCACAATTTTAATTCCATTTCCATGTATGTGTGTGTGTGTGTGTGTGTGTGTTTCTATGCTGAGAATGGGTGATTTACTCCCAAATCTATAAACTTGGTCTAATCACAAGAAAAACATTAGATAACCTTATCTGGCAAGGTACAAAATAGCAAACAGATTTCTGGAATGATAGGTTCATAAAATGAATGGGAGGGACTGGAGAAAGTTTTATAAACCATTACAGTGTAGTGTTCCCTAAATTCTTTGGGCAGGTAAATATAATCTTAAAAGCATGATGAGATTCCTGGACAAGATGTTCAATGGCTATCAGGTAAAACTGTTTACTTAACATTAATATACTGATGTCAGATTGTGGTTTCAGAAAAAATACATCATGCTAATGAGAATGGTTAGTAACTGAGAGATGAATGTAGGATCCAAAGCAGACCTCAAAGATGGGATACTATCTTTGCAACATGTTTGCAAACCTAAATTCCAAAATAGAAATTACTGTTTAAGAAAACAAAAGACAAACCTCTGGGGAAGTGAAGTGGCTCAAAGGGTATATATGCTTGGCAACAAACCTGACCCTGGAATGTGATCCCGAAAATGTGCAGGGCAGATAGACTGAAGACATTGCTACAGGCTGTCCTCTGACTGCTACACACATGGGCTGACATGTGCAGATCTCTAGCAAATAAATAAGTAAACACATACATGCATTTGATTTGAAAAGGTGTATGATACCATCACACTGCTGATAGAGGGAGTGGGGTGGTGAGTTTCAGTCCAGGCTGCATGGGGCCCTGTTTCCAACAAGCAGAAATGGAAAAAAAAATTATAATTTATCCCAAAAGATTCAAAAGTAATGAATGATTGGCATTCTTTACTAAAAGTGCTGAACAATGAAATGTGTTCTTCTGTTATGCCAAAATGTGCTTAAGCCTCAGCAAATGCAAATGCATGACAACAACATGAAGTATTTTTTATTAAGTCAAAAATTAGTATCTAAATTTGCAGTTCTAATTATTATAAAACTATGTCTTATCTTTTTCTACTTCCCATGTAGATTAGATATATGTAAGTCTCTCTTAGTGTCCTCATTGTTGTCTAAGTTCTTTGGGATTGTGGTTTGTAGGCTAGTTTTCTTTGCTTTATGTTTACAAAAGACAAGATCTCCTGAGTAAATTGGGAACATGGGGTCCTTGGGGGAGTAGTGGAGAGGAAAGGGGAGAGGCAGAAAAAGGAGCAGAGAAAAATGTAGAGCTCAATAAAAATCAATTAAAAAAAAAGAAAAATCTGTTTTAAAATTGTGTTTAGTTTTTTTATAAGATGCATATGGAAAATTAGAATCTTGGTTTTGTTTAAGTACTGCTCATATCTATCATCAAAATTCCCAAAGAGGAAAAAAAATTTCTATTGTAGAGTGCTTGTTGTTTACTATAGAGAAATTTTAAAATTATGAAGGATGAAAAAAATCAATTCAAGACATTTCACGTGGTGTAACATTTACTGGAATGTCTACACATTACTCTACATGGTAATGATTTCTGTACAATTTAAACTATGTTTAAAGGAACAGTAAAGTTGACATCAATAGCAAAGTGAGATTAATTGATATTGAGTGCAAAATGATTACTGAAGCCTTCAGAGGGCATAAAGCTGGAAGCCCTTCCTATTATAGCCTCTGCCTTTCTTATAAGCCACAAATGCACCCAGCAAAATAAGCAAAAATCAATTTAATAATTGAAAAAATATTCCAACCACAGATTTTATGGTTACATTAATTGATTTTTTAAAAAATAATTTCAAAAATCCAAGCTTGAAGCATTAGCAAGGAAGGATCTGAGGTCATTTCCCAAGTCAACATGATAAATGATCTCAGGTTCA
The DNA here is from genome assembly GCF_903992535.2 of Arvicola amphibius. Taxonomy (NCBI): domain Eukaryota; kingdom Metazoa; phylum Chordata; class Mammalia; order Rodentia; family Cricetidae; genus Arvicola; species Arvicola amphibius. The sequence continues at coordinate 26,392,370 of NC_052064.1, forward strand.
TCAGCACTTGGTTATGTCAGTTAGGTGTCAAGTACTGGAAACAAGGCATACCGACAGTAATTATATTTGTCCTGAACTTTTCAATATTTTGTGTGTACCAGTTTCTAATTCTTTCTCACATTTTTTCAGCAATTACCCACAAGAAACTACCCCTTAACTTATATTCAGTCCCTTTTGTTTATGCACAGATCTATGACTCGAAGTTCAAGAATGGCTCAGACATTTCTACCTTATTCCAAGATCAAAAAATAAATAAACTATGAAACCTAAACACACACCATGTAATTTAGTAGTGCCGTATATTTCCCTTTGTAAGTCCCCGAGTTCACGCGCAGTCCTGAAGTTCCACTGACACACAAAAACATTCTTTTTTTTCTGATGTGATAGAATTAGGAGATGAAAAGCATAAATTTTAATTCATGAATGGTATATATGTCACCCTGCTGCTGCTGTATCAGTCACTCATCACTAAATGCCATCAAAAATTAGTTATTAATAATTATGAGAGCCACTAAAAGATATTTCCGTCCACGGTCATGTGACAGTACTGATCCATGGTAAGGGAATGTTGGGTAGAAGTAAGATTGCTCGGAACATGGTGACCCAGACAAAAAGAGAAAAGGATGTACTCCTGCGCTCTCGAGGTTTCTGCCACCTTGCAGTAGTTCCAGTTTCTAAGACCCCTTGAAAGACACCTCAGACAGAAATTAGAGCTCAAGGTATTTTTCACTGTACCAAATAAAATAGTCGTTGTCTCATATGAATGAGGAAAAAGTATAAAATAATTAAGTCATCACTTTAGAACATAGCGATGCAGGGATTTTTAAAAGCATATTGTCAGTATACATTCTATGGACTCCTATCAAGCAATACTATCACGAAGACAGGTTTTCTAGATACTTATGGATTATGAAAAACGACTTTGCAAATTTCCGGTGCATCTATGTAGACATTATTATTCTTGGTTATTTGCTGTTACTGCAAAAGAACCTTTCTTAGTCTCTTGTGGCTGTTTTTTAATAGGATGACATAGTACATTCTTGGTCTGAAAGGGGGTTCACAAAGCTACAAGAGATTCCCAAGTCTCATGAATATCAGAAAAGCATTCCTTCCTTCTCAAATAATCACTAAGCAATCTGGTGAGTGTAGGGACACAGGGACTTGCCAGGTTTTCAGGAAAGTCAATGAGCTCTGTCTATACTCGCATGAACTCATTGCTTGGCAAGCAGCATTTAGATGGAATCACTCCTTCAGTCTCTCATTCCTGTGTAGTGATTAGGAGGAAAGGTATTCTTAGGAAAGAAATAAAAACATCAATCATTGTTATAGAACTCACCCATGCTCAGTCACGACCATTCTATTCTTACATCAAGTACAGGAGCATGCCTCATCCCCCTCTCAGAAACGGCCTGCTGTGTTCAGGTTATAGATGTCCACTACCTTCAGATACCCCACCCCAAACATGTTTTCCCCTGAGCTTCCTTTTCAGGTTTCAAACCTTACATTTCCATACATAATTATAGCATCTGAGTACAAAGTGTAAAATACAGGATTTAAGTATAAATGTAAGCATAGGATATTAGACTTCTGAATCTTTCTTATTTGCTGAATATTTTAGGTCTATCTAATTTCTTTCAAATTAAATAAATATCACATTAAAACATACATATCTATATATGTTTGCGTGTATATATATACATAAATAATATATTATATATATATAAATATATATATATATATATATATATATATATATATATATATATATATTTATTTCAGGGTACAATCCACCATGACAGGGGAATCAAAACAGTAAGTATTTGAACAAATTGGTTACATTTTCCACAGTAAAGTAGACAATTATAATTGCTTATTTTCATTTAGTTTTCTCCTTTCTCCTACTTACACATACATATACACCACACACATATATTGTACATAAAAATATGTACATGTGCATATATGTAGAAATGTGTTTATGTGTGTGTTTATTATGTGTGCATGCACATATATATGTACACACACACACACACACACACACACACACACATATATATATAAAGCAAGGGAAAAGATTCATTGAAGTTCAATCAAATGAGAGGTAGAAGCTATTTAGTTTAGGTTGATTAAAGGCTACAACTAATTCAGGTTTACAATGTGATGTCATGGATTACACATAGAGGGTAAAATAGCTGACTAGGTACAGAGAATGAACACATCTTCCTTTTCAGATAGTTACTTCCTAGTGATGAAAGCAACTAAACTCTACTTATTTAATAAAAATTTCTGACACAATCCAAAATTTTTCATCTCTTATTTATATCTGCTGCATTAACTGCCAAGATTCTACTTTTATCTGCACTATTCTTTGATCTAGTGCTCTATTTCCTACTCTTTGGTTGCATATCCAAAAGCATTGGTAAACCTACTTTATTCTCATACTCAGTATAAGGAATTTTTTTCTTTCTGGATAGAGCACAGAAATGAGTTGTGTGATAACCTTCCTTTTGTATCAATCTTATTTCCATTAACAACATTCTATCAGGTCTAGTCATGAGGTGGTAAGGCATGGGTTATCCTTTTGAGGATAAAAGTTATCTCATATATTCATATGGTATTCATATATTATTTATAGAGATAGCTATAGGAGTGAACATACAAATGTATCTTTATATAATTTTATTTATCTATTCACCTTTTTTATATTTAAGCTACTGTGCATCTTAATATTTGTGCTTTTATAAGAGTAAGGGGTTTAGGCAAAGTTGAACATTATCTTTTCTATATCTTTTGAATATAGCTCAATATGACATTGTCATTTTCATTTCACCTTTAGATATAATTTAGTATGATACATCTTTTAGGGAAACTCATTATTATGGCTTGAATGTTCTCTCTGTATAAAAATGACAGAAAATATGAATATGACATTATAATAACTTCATTTCTTTCATATTTTTAAACACTTCTACATATTGAGAAAAGTATGTTTCTTCGATGACAGGTTGTCTAAATGCTTACAGTAGTGCATATATTTTTATTTCCATAAAACTTAGTGTGACTTGTGAATTTTATTTCAAGAATAGACAAAACATATCTGTTCTCCATTCTGTCTTTCCCACCCATTGGCGAAAGAAACATTCTGCAGAACAAACTTAGCCAGACAGCAGAACTAGAACTTCAGGCTCCCTGTCACTTGGTTTGTCACTGCTGTGTGTTCTTCATCCGAGACGCAACAGGAATTTTTGTCTTTCAGAGAATCAAAAAGGATGAAATTATGTGCACTCATGAGATGTGCTAGTGTAAGGTACGCTTTTTCATGATTTGACAGAGGAAGTGTTAGGACTTTCTTTGATACCTATATTTACCATTGTCACATAAAATACAACCAAGAAGCCGGGCGGTGGTGGCGCACGCCTTTAATCCCAGCACTCAGGAGGCAGAGGCAGGCGGATCTCTGAGTTCGAGGCCAGCCTGGTCTACAAGAGCTAGTTCCAGGACAGGCTCTAGAAACTACAGGGAAACCCTGTCTCGAAAAACAAAACAAAACAAAAAAAAAAACAAAAAAAAAAAAACAAAAAACAAACACAACCAAGAGGCAATAAAAGAGTATTGAATTCTATCTTCTCTTTATACATTGTTTTTCCCTAGTTCCAGTTTGAACCTATACACAGAATATTTACTTTGTATGTATGAAAAACTGAATTTAATCTTTAAATCCAAAATAAAGTTATTTTTTTCTTTTATTCTTGTTTTTGCTTTAAATCAATTTACTTCTTTATTCTTTAAGAATTTCATGCAAAACATTCTGATTATACTCAGCCTAACAACTCCCCCCATATACACTCCCTTACCTACCTGCAAAATAGTGTATCCTCTTTTGTTTTTTAAAACCATCAAGTCCAATTTGGGCTCCGCTGAAGAGTGATGAGCTTGCCAAGCAACACACTCTTAAAAGGCTGTGGTATACTTGTACCATTTGGGGCTGATAATTCTGTAGTCTCTTTTTCCATGCACCTAAACCAATTGTGATTTGCTATTTTAAACACCATGCAGTACAACAAGTTTCCCGATGAGTGTTGAGAGAGTCAGCAATGTCTGGGAATAACGGAACTTATGAGGAGTTAGTTGGATAGCATGCCCATTTTGATGAATAACAGGTGCAATATTCTTCACAATCCAAATTCAGTTTTTCACAGATACTAAAAAAATATTAATTTTAATATAGGATTATAAGAGGCCCAGGAAAGCCCAATGTAGGATTATAAGAGACCCAGGTAAGCCCAAACAATCCTGACCAATAAAAACAAACAACAAAAATCCTCTTGACAGTACCACCAAACAAGATTTAAAATTATAATGCAGAGGTATAGTAAGAAAAACAGCACAGTTATGGTAAAAAGTAAGACTCATTGTGTGATGAAATATAACTGAGAATCAATATAAACATATGATTCTACAGCGACCTCAGTTTTTGATATCATGGCCATCAGTGCACATTGGAGAAAATACAGGACAATCAACAAATCATACTGGTCAAACTGGATAGCTATATGAAGAAAAATGATACTGGTTCCTTATCAGAAATCTTATACAAAGCCCAAGTATAGATGGACCAAGAATCTTAACATAAATTCTGATACTCTAAATCTTATAGAATAGTAAGAGGAATTATATTTAAACTTACTGGCAGAACAAATTGCTTTCTGAACAGAAAACCAGTTGTGCAGGGTTTAAAGCCCATAAATAATAAATAGTCCCTCATGAAATCAAAACACTTCTTTATAGCAAGGGACATCATCATCTGAGTAATAGACTCCCTATAGAATGGGGGAAAGCCTTCCAGATACGTATCTGCTAGATATTTAATATCCGAAACATTTAAAATGTCATCTGATAGATATTTAATATCTGAGATATTTAAAACATCACAAAAACAAACATCAAGAAAATTAACAATTCAATTAAAAGTGGAGAATAAAATTTTTGAAGGGAGGAAAGACCAATGACAAAGAAACACTTTTTTAAAAAATATTCACTATTATTATTAGCCTTCTGAGAAAAATAAATTAAAACTTCTTTAAATTTTATCTTACCCCAGTCAAAATGGTTAAGATAATAAAATAAAACAGAGTGAGATGCCAAATGTCCATGTCTGTGGTAAATCTCTTCATAAAGAATGTTGGTAGAATTGACTCTCAAGATCTTTCTCATTAAGGCATGTAATGTGTATCACATGGAAGGAAGATAGAAGGAAAACTCTTAAGTTAGTGGCGTGGAAATCATGCTAGTTGTTAGCTCTGAAGCAAAACTGGTAAAGAACAGCCATGGGTACTTAATCAAGATCTAGAAAAGCTTTGAAAAGAAACCTGGTTCTCTTCAGCTGGAAAATATTTTAATAGTTATAGTGAAGCAAAATTGAACTAAAATTTAATTATTTGTAAAATCCTCAGTCTACATAGATTGTGAAAAAGAAAAATAAGCCAATGTTTGTGCACTTAATTTCAGGAAGCTATTTTCAAAAAAAAAGAAGGCCAAATTCATGACTCAACAACTTTGCTAAAAGCTTTAGGCTAGTGACTCATGGATTAACTTTTCCATTCTGAACAGGAGTAGAAGTGGGGTTACCCAGGAACAAACTTTGAATGACTCTATTAACTTAAACTCTGAATTATCAGGAAGGAGTCAGTGACCTACAAGGACTTGGAAATGGTACTCAACAAAAACAATGAGATACAAGCAGAATGCGCAAGTATGACATGAAATTTGTAAGTCACAGGGAGCAAATTACTCTCTAATATCTGTTGAAGTAAACAGAAGTTTCTTTTCAATAGTAAAGGGAGGTAAAGAAGAAAGTAAAGAAGGAAGGAAGGAGAAGAAGAGAATATGAGAAATAAACAGGCAATGGAAAGAATGGAAAGATAGATTAATGTTATGGCAGAGTAAATTATTTTGTAAAGTAGTGAATTTTCTGTGATGTATTTCGAAATGATTGAGACACCTGTATTCTATCAATATTCTTCCCTGTGTGTGTAAATATCTGCTAAAGGTCCCACTTTTCACTCCACTGTATAATGGGAGTTTTAAATTTGCTGTCAGTCTTTCTTGCAGTAGAGGGTATGTATGGTCTTCAGCATCAGAAAAAGAATTTTCCCAACATCTAATTTATTTTTCAATTATTTATTTATTTATTTTTAATTAAAAATTTCCAACTCCTCCCATTTTCCTCCCCCTCCCACACTGCCCCTCCCCATTTCTCTCCAGTCCAAAGAACAGTAAGGGTTCCCTGCCCTGTGGGAAGTCCAAGATCCTCCCCCCTCCATCCAGGTCTAGAAAGGTGAACATCCAAACAGACTAGGCCCCCACAAAGCCAGTACATGCAGTAGGAACAAAACCCAGTGCCATTGTCCTTGGCTTCTCAGTCAGCCCTCATTGTCTGCCACGTTCAGAGAGTCTGGTTTGATCACATGCTCCATCAGTCCCAGTCCAGCTGGCCTTGGTGAGCTCCCATTAGATCAGCCCCACCATCTCAGTGTATGGGCACACCCCTCGTAGTCCTGACTTCCTTGCTCATGTTCTCCCTCCTTCTGCTCCTCATTTGGACCTTAGGAGCTCAGTCCAGTGCTCCAATTTGAGTGTCTGTCTCTAAAAATAGCCTTTGGGCATGCTGAGTGGAGGACTCTTAGATGAAGTTATGGTTTCCACATATGCAGTAATAGATCCAGATTTGGGGGAAGAAATCTTGTGCACAGATTGGCCATGAAAGTCTAGAGAACAGAGGTATAATTCACTACAATTTATTAAATAGACTAAAATGTGCATAAAAATTAAAATCTTTATGTATGTGGTATGTATTTAATTTTTTTCCAGAATATGTAGAAATTGTTTATTTGGCAAAAGCATAAATATTATCATGGGTAACATAGACATAATTAAGTTAAAATATTTATGCAGAGGAACTCTTCCTAGATTATCCAAGAAATTCAAGCACATATCTTCCCATATGTGCCACAAAGTTTGACTCACAAGAAGGAAGGCAATGGGAAGATGGAGGTGTCTAGTAGAATAATAAAATAATTTCTGAGGAGGATCATCAATTGCAAGCAAATGCTTGATAAAGGTAGTGACATAGAACTGAATGCCAAGCCTAGAAAGAGTAAGATCCCTACTGAAGCACTGATAGTAAAGTTTTGTTTCATAATTCAAGGAAAATAAAATGTTATGATTTAAATCCTCAGAGCTTGGAGTTATGAGTTATCCCAGTCATACTAAACTATTATATGGGAGTTCTAAAGTTGAAAAATAAACTACCCAAAATAAAAATTTCCCTTAGTACTATAAGAGTTTATTTATGTCAACCGAAATTGACATCCATAACCTTAAGGAGAGAATAATAAAAATTGTATGTTACAAAGTAATAGGAGGACTGAAAGCATGAACACATAGAAATCTGGGAAACGATGCAACAAGATGTAGTGATATACGATATGCATAATAGGATTCATGGAAACATAGACAGCACTTGTTGAAGAAACAGTGGGTAAACCGTTTGCACATTCAATAAACCTATGACCAGGACATCAACTCCTGGAACAAATGAAAAGCTCAAAAGACGAAAGTGAATCAACGCCTGTGAGATCACGAGTAAACTGTAGAGGGAGTGGTGAAGAATAAATTTTATGGCAAAGGAGGAGCACACGGTCAGTCTGTATAATACATATAATGACCATAGGCATTTTGCTTACTACAATCAACAGTATATTTAAAAGCACTAGACAAAAATTAGCTCAACTATTTGGAACTCAACCTTCTTTCACTAGTAGAGGAAAAACAGAACTGCATCATAGACAAACACGAGTTTAGAAATTTTTCCCCAGCAAGCCCACACCCTCTCCAAGAGACACAATGATTTTGTTTGTCAGGCAAGAGAAAACAATACTAATTGAAAAATTGGATTTTTGTTTAAGAAGGAAAAACACTATTATAATAAACCATAAAAATGCAGAAGGTATTTTTCATATCCTAGACAATAGTTATTTACAAATAAATATGAAATTCATGTCAATGAATAAAATGTTAAGAATAATAAGCAAAATAATTTTGATTTATAATTCATAATTTTGGAAGAAAAGGAGAATGTATAAATTAGTTCAGGGTTGCAGGATGTTATTTCAGCAAATTTCTGTGAAAATAATTATTTGTGTTTATAGGAAATAAATGATATAATTACGAAAACAAATACAGTGTCAACATTCTCACTGCAAGACATAAACAATGATAGTATCAGTAGACTTGCTAGCATGGAAGTCAGAAATTTCTCAGGGTTCCAGCCCTAGGCAACAAATGACTGCTTAAAACAAGGAGGGTTATCCCTGGAAATGAGTCCAGAGTTGGTTATTCAATGCAAAGTGGCCATCCCTCAAATCATATATACACAAACCACATGGACTCAGAAGTATCTCAATGTTGATGCACAAGTATGTAACAATAAAGGAGTTATAAATTAAAATAAGAGTGATTGGAGAGACATGAAAATGGCTGGAGGGAGTGCAAGAAAAGAGAGGGATGATGTAATATTTTAATTTTAAGCAGGAATAAAAAGAATTAAATATCAATTTTAATACTCCTTTTTTCCTTTCCTACTGCCAAGAACTCACTCTCTGCCACATGCCCTGCTATTGCTATGATCTGCCAAAGCCCAGAGAATCGAGTCAGGTAGCCACTAACTGAACCATCTTAATAATTAAACACAAGGTAGGCCCCACCAATTAAAAGAACAGATGAATGGCCCTGTGGTGCCTGTCGGTGAAACTGCCCAGTTCCCTATATTCAGTTTCCAAAAGCTCATTTCACTGCTGTCCTTGTTCTTTCTCCCTGTCATTCCCTCCCACGACTGAGTCTCAGTTGTCAACTCGGGGGAACCCCCTTCATCATCACTTTATCCCTTCTGTCAACCCTACCGCAACAGAGGCAAAACTAGCCACTAGAAGACTAGTCCCCAACTTGGACAGAGATTTCATCTGGATTGGAGGTCACACCGCGTGCCAGAAATCCAGGTCACACAGACCAGAAGACCAGAGAGGAAACATAAACTAAGGAACAAAGCAGCAACCAAACAAGATAAACTTGTGTCTTGTCTCTGCACTATGATCTTCGGGCAAGATTTATTTGTTAGATCATAAACAAAATATCACTACCTTTCCCCTTTTTGTCTAAAATAAAAAAGAAAGCTATAACCAATAAAAGAAAAATTATAAACAATAAGTATAATAACTATATACAAATATATTCAGACAATAAATACATCAACAATATCTAGTCTACTTGCATTTGACAAATTCAGAGAAAAGACTTTGTTATCTAGCCTCTCGTGGTGAGTTCAAAGAATTGTACCTAGCTCACTTTCTTTCCTAATTTGCATTGCAATGTAAAACTATCTTCTGATGTCTCTCATACTTTGCACCTCTATTGTGAGTTTCTTTTCTGAGTCTGATCAACAAAGAAAACTATAACTATCTAGTCTTCAACTTCATCAGACAACCAATAAGGAAATAATATTAACTGAGTAGGTAGGAAGTGCAAACAAGCAATTTATAAAAAAATTCAAGAAATAAACAGCTGACTGCTTAGACTGTCACCCATGGCTCTTCTGTAATGTTGGGTCCCCCATCTTCAGCCTAAATGCCTAGTATATCTGATTGATTTTTATGTGAAGCAGGATATTCTTAAAAGCCCTCCTCCCTTGTCTTGGCAACATCATTTTCTTAATTTTACTTCCTGCTGTCTGGGGGCAATGATACCTTGAGGAGATCCTGTAAATAAAAATTTTGGCTAATTGTCAAGTCCTGGGAGAGTTAACTGTAGCATTTGTTGTTCGGTCTCTATATAAGTGAAAGTCCAAGTAGATTTTTCTCCATTTTAATTCCATTAAGTATTTATCACACCAATGAAAGCACCCAAAGCTACTGACTGCGGAGTAGTTATCAAGTTACAGAAGGTAAAATTTTGTTGCTTTTTTTGATTTCTGTGTTTGTGGCTATACAAAATTATGATATATATTTTAATCCAAATATATGGAGACCCATAAGTATAAGTATATCCATCGCACCCCTTACAGAAATGTATCATATTCCTAACTTTTCCAGCAGTGAGATAAAAGACGTGCAGTTCCAACTGTGACTCTTCTAGCCTAGGGAGTTCCTTTAGAATTTTAGATAACCCAGCTCTGTCCAAACCAGAAATTTCGGCTTTGATGCTGAAAAGAATTCCAGACATATTCAGCTCATTAAAAGAGTTGTTTATTAAAATAATTTTACCCTAGACTGAAGCTAAGCATAAAAGAAACAGAGGTTGCCGGGCGGTGGTGGCGCATGCCTTTAATCCCATCACTCGGGAGGCAGAGGCAGGCAGATCTCTGTGAGTTCGAGGTCAGCCTGGTCTACAAGAGCTAGTTACAGGACAGGCTCTAAAAAAGCTGCAGAGAAACCCTGTCTCGAAAAACAAAAAAAAAAAAAAAAAAAAAAAGGAAAAAAGAAGAAACAGAGGTGCTTAAGAAGTTAAAGACACCCAAGCCAAGGATTATACGTCTCAAGGAAAATAAGGAAATTATGATGTACTGAAGGCTGATTGCAAACTTCCCCAAGAAAGCATAAGGCATCATCTAAGCATTAACCATATTTATAATTTTAGTGGCTCTCAAGTTACACCTCAAAATCTTGCTAAGTAAACATATTTCTTCCTCAGTCTCTTCTGATAAAGGAGATACTGGTTCAGTGATGCTTTTGCTGTATTTATAATCTGATATGGTAGAACTGAAGCCATTAAGATTGCTATAGGGGTTTCGAGAATGCCTTTTTCTGAACCGGTGTTTCTGGGGAAATATTAGGAAACTGCAGGTTTTCAGTTGAGAATTGAGAATGGCCTGAAGCATTTGGAAGTTGTGTTGGAATTTCCATTCAACCTGTCTTATTAGTGAGAAGCTTCTCCTGGTCTAAGAAAGAGCAGGGCCTTCCCCTCTCCTCAAATGTTTCAAAAATTTTCCTGGACTTTTATTTATCCTCAATAGAGTTATTATCTGCCATTCATAATAGTAATCCTTGTGCTTATATACAAGATACAAAGTCAATGATGATCTGTATAAAATTAAGACTGAAAATATGCATATTCATACAAAAAGAATGGTCTTCTAGAGGATTTGAAATGTCTTATTGAAAATTTGTCTTGCATTTGATGTGTGTGCTATTTTCACTAGAAGATGAAAATAGAGGTAGAATTTGAATTCATTTCAAAACAACAGAAAGAAAACCTACATGACATAGAAGTACCACTTCTGATAATATAACAAGAGATAACAAAATCTGTTTGGCAATACACAAAAAGAACGTGTACGCTAACTTATTTATGTGAATATTATTTTTAAAATTATAAAAACATAAAAAGCATGAATTTCAAATGTAAACATAAGAATTAATGTTTTAAAACATAAAAATATAGAGAAGATAAAATGTATAAGACACATTAGTTCAATAAACTCCATATGTTTTGTTTTCGTTTTGACAAAAGTAGCTACTCCCCTTTAGAACACAGGTTTTTATTTCTTTTAATGTTTAATATAAATTACTAAGGATTAAGAAAATTCATAAATATCATAATAAATATTTTCAAATATGCACCTAATAATAATATGACTATTCTTAATTCATAAAGAACTCTTTTCTTATATTGCTAATTCTATTTATTTACCAAAAGGAATTGGGCTTGAATCAGGAAGAAGAGAAATTCTAACACACTATTTATTAGGTCATTTTTACCAATCCCATTTTTATGCAAATACATTTATATTTACTGTCAATTAACCAGGCAAAGCATCAGAAGGATGAGTTATTCCTAATGCATTTTTGTTATTATTTTGTTTTCATGGAGCTGTATAACAGATGGAATTTTATGTCATGTGCTGCATCAGTACACTGTTAAATTTTAATTTCAATTAATGATCTTTACTCTTTTCTTTTATGCACATGTGGGATATTTTAGGTATTCATTTCGCTGCTAATTAGCTTTTATTGCAGAATTCATTTTGAATTGGGAAGTCATTAAATTCTAAAACATTCACAGCTGAATTTATGTAGACCTTAATAAAATTAATTGGTCCCATGAGCAAAATATTCTGAAATTTTTACTTGGTAAGTTTATATTCTCTCTCTCTCTCTCTCTCTCTCTGTCTCTCTCTCTCTGTCTCTCTCTCTCTCTCTCTCTCTGTCTCTCTCTCTCTCTCTTTCTCTCCCTCCCTCCCTCCCTCTCTCTCTTTCCTTTCTGTGTGTGTGTGTTTGGGGGCATATACACACAGACAGGGTCATTATAGTCTTCTAAATTTGTGCTGATCTTACTAACCATAACCGCTTAAAATGTTCTCTTCACTCTAATGTGGTTAACTCTTCTCATTTCCCATTGGTTATGTGTTCACAGTGGATCACAGTGTTCACTGAAAACATGGTGTTCATTCTTGATCTTGTTCCTTCCTTATCTTTTTATCATTTATAACATTCTTCTCTTTTTTATTATTTTACCTTTGAAAGATTACCAGCCACTTCTCAACACTTGCTTGCAATTTTCTTAAATGTGGCTGATATGACAAAAATCACTACCATAAACATTTGATGATTTGTCTCTTAACCTTTCAAAATTGAATGAATGCAGGAAGCACAGTATAGCCAAACATAAATCTAAAGTAAATTAATTCAAATTTATAAAATAGCTGAAATATAACACACCATTTATATTCAAATAATTATTTTCTAATAAAATTTTCTAGACACACAAGATCTTCTGTGTTTTTTTGTTTTGTTTTGTGATTTTTTTTTCTAGAAGTAAGACCCATACTAGGAAATATAAAGGTAATGAGAAATGACATTGATTCTTATGAATCATTTACATTTATAATTTTGTCTTAGCAGATCTCCTTCGGGAATTCAAACCCACCATTAAAGATATTAAAACTTACTTTCTCAAGTGATGCTGATGTTCATATTTAAAGCCAAATTTTATCAGTCATAATAAACAAATGATGTACATAAAAAGTTAGAGCTAATGGGTCAAGCAGTGTTTTAAATAATATAGTTTCTATCTGGTTATTTTGGTTCTCGGCAGCTGGGATGAAGAAGCAGCCTCCTCCTACAACCTGGTACCAGTTTGGCTAACTAAAATCCACTTAAAACCTGAGAAAACTTAAAAAGTAATTTTAGAAACAAAATAACAGAGTTAAACATGGCTTCTTGATTGCCAGCATTTTGCTGGTGGTATGCCACAGCTGCTTTAAAAGAGGTCTTCCGAACTTAGCAGTAGCAAAAAACAAAAGCCTACTTTCTGGTCCATAATGCCAGCATGACCTCTGGCTCTTTCAGGAGGCAGAGCATTTGAATGGTGTTTGTGAGTGACATGTTACAGTTTACTTGGTGGCAACATGGACTGGCTGTGTGCCTGGAGATGGGGCAATGTGCATGGCTCTCCAAGGCAGTAAGCAGGTCTGCCAAGCTGGGATGGGTGGGGCTAGCAGGGAGTGCCATATTTCCCCTAGCAATTGCATGGCTTAAGTTTTTAAAAAGTGCTTCTGGACAATAAAACATTACAGGTACACAATAGGACAGACTCAGACATAAAAGACCTCTAAGTGTGTAACAGTGTTGGATAAATGTACATAGACTTGAGAGAAGAAAAATAGAGTATAGAAATTTTAAAAAGAATTAGTTTTTTAAAAAATAAAACAAAGTCTTTAAAGAGACAGAGTACAGACAGTCATAGATTAGAGAAGTAGAGATAATAAAATAAATATTAAAAAGTAATAGAGTAAGAAAAGCCATGTAAAAATGGAATATACACAGAAAGTCAGAATTAAGAATATTATTGTGTTTTCTTTTAATTATTTTGACTGTGAACAAATTAAGTACAGAGAGAGTTTCATTGCACAGACTATTTACAGGGTAACTATTTCAAATTTTATTTCCATAGGTATAGCTCATTTCTTTACCCTCATTACTACATTTTAGAAACCACCAGCCTCCAATTTTGTTATGGACTTTCTGTCAATATCTTCTTTCCTAGCTGTTGTCTAGTTTGCTGATGCATACTTTTTAAAAGCATATTTTCTTGGTCCTTTTATTCCCTTCTAACTCATGATCATTATCTCTTAAATTGCCTTCCACTGTTACATTTTCAGCATATGAAATATAGGCAATGAAAAATGTTGCTAGCACTTGCTCATCTATTTTGAAATTTAGTGTCTTTTAAAAAGCTTTAAAAACTAAAAGTATTCTTCTTTTTTTCAATTTGGACAGTTACCTTTAAACTATATAATCTGTAGTTCAAAATAGGTTGAAATAATATATGGGTTATCTTCCTCTACCAAAATAGATTTAAAATTTAAAACATAATTATCTTACTAGGATTTCTAATGAAAATCATACAAAGTACATTAGATACTGCAGTGTATAATTTAAAAAACTATTTCTGATAGTTATAAGTTTCCTCTGAGTAAAAACACTTTACTTATTCTTTGTTAAGTATGAATTCTTATTGGCTTATTAATCAGCGATGACCTTTGAGCATTTGGATGTGGGATTATATGCATTTTTAACTGCTTTTGTGATGTTATTGGTTGCATGATGTTGTCTTAAGTAGTGAGGTTGACAAACAGGAAAAATAAAATGTTAATTGACGATATTATTGAGTGAGAACAAATTTTTATCAAAGTTTAGGGACCTATCAAAGATTCTTTTTCCAATAGTTCACTTCACAAACATTGATATTTTTCTCATAACTAAATGAGGCATTCACATTAGCAAACATTTTAATGTCAATGACTGACCTCATTTTTAAAAACTACCGAAAGCATTTGTGAAAAGGATTGTGTCAAAAGAGCAAACCATTACAACTCATTTTGAAAAGATTAAAATGTTCATTGCTCTCCTCATTCCAGATTTGTTTGTCTTGGTAGAGAAGAACAAGCCACTTAAGCAAAAGATGACCATTATAAATGGGGAAGACAGAGTCACACAAACAGAGGACAAAAGGTAGATCTGTAATTTCAAAGAATATCCTTAGAGTTAAAGCTGACCAGATTTCCTTTTTGTTCCTGTGTGTGTGTGTGTGTGTGTGTTTAGTGTGTAAAAATAAAAGTATTTTACTTTTAAATAACTTTTGGAAAATGTAATGTAAAATATCAGAGAAAAATGAGTTAATTTCAAAAGCCCTGGAAATGCCTCTTTCCTGTAAAATACATACTATACAAAATAACCTACTATTTAAGTAGAGCTTTTAGTTTAAGTACTGATAAAAGAGACATTCCTTCATATTCTGAAATCAATCAGAAGTACCACATTCCTGAAGATTTGTTGAAATTGAACCTTGTAACATCAAGGGAACAGCAGGCAGGCCCCTCCACATTGTCTATGACTTTTGTGGTTTATAAGTCCTCAACAACATTGAAGCAACAAGTCCCAATGCAAATTATTGTTCCAGTCTTAAAATGTCCCTGAATGTGTATACTTCTGCAAACAATGCAGGCCTCATAAACAGAATTAAGGAAACATTGGTTCTTCTGCTTTAGCCATAAATAATGATGGTGATGATCTCACAGACAGCATCGCTTTATTAACGTACAACAGTTAACCCTTTCAGCTCTCACGTCACCTGATGTGCCTCACTGGAAGCTGCTTTTTTTTTTTTATCACACTGAACATCTTCATCGACAGATTCCCCCCCCCCCCCCCCCAATATACTGTTTTGTCAGTTCAGAAATCTTTACAGCTCAACACACCCCCTATTTTACTAAGGACAAGGCCTCAGTAACAGACTCACTTACAAAAGAAAACTAGCAGGTATTTCCACTTGCTGTTTAAAGCTCGATCATATTGGAAGCCGTATTGTTGCTAGGTCAGCTGGAATTGCTTTACTGATTGTCCCCAACTGCTGAAAGCTGGACTTCTGCCACTCTGATCTAATGAAGAGAACCAGTGATAGCAAACTGTGCTTGTGAGCTGTTACTCAAAAAAAAAAAAAAAAAAACCAACCAAACAAACAAAAAACCAAAACCATGATTCTCTGCAGAACTTGTGAGAAAGAAAGCCCAATGTTGCAAGAGAGAACAACGAACATATGTTCCCAGGATCTGCTGAGTATGCTATCTTGATATATTGTGGCATTGTCTTCCCATTAAGGTAAATTAAGCAGCTGTCTTTTACTATATTGTGTAAATGTTGCTTCAGAATGGTAAATTGTTGGTGAGATATCAGCATGAGAAGGAGATGATATCATCCTGCAGAGTCATATTGGTGATTATTAGAAAAAAACAGAACTTTATCTGCTGGTAACAACTAGAATTAAAAATTACAAAGCCAAAAAAATGAATAAACAGTAAAAAGGAAAACGACTGGGACAAACCAATGCTTCTCTACAGATTAACTGTCCTAAAGTAATGTCACTATGTGTCATGAGAGCTCTGTTAGCAAAACTGCATAAAAATAAACTAGAAATAATGACATTTGTAATATCCTAGAGAATACTGAATAAAGGCAGGTCTATGGAATGCTCATTTGGGTATTTTTGATTCATCATTAGCTGGACACAGTATTTTCTGACTGTAATCTTGGCACTCAGGAGGCAGAATAGGAGGACTGTGAGTTCAAAGTCATCCTGGGCTGCCCAGTTAGAGCTTTGCCAAATGAAACAATATTAAGCAAAACTTTTAATGATGAATTTTTAACAAAATAAACATTTTAATTACCTTTTTCTGTTAGTTGATGTTATACACACTTGCTAATTTTTAAATTGTTTTTTTAAAAAATAGTAAAAGTTCAGGAATTGCGAAAAACAGTAGAGAGATTGTCTCGCACTGTTCTACTCTGGATTATTCCTTTGTTTCAGAACTATGCAATTTATTTGTTTTTCCCTTTTCTCTCTTGTGTTCAAAGAAGCCATCATGAGTTGTGAGAACAAAGATCACTTTATTTCTCTTGATCACTAAGAAAACAATAAAACTAGCTTCATGTTCATTCAAATATAAATATCTATTTGAAATAATCTTATTTGTTTGACTGTAGTAGTTGTTTTTAAATAAAAAGCATTTCTCATGTATACATTGTATAATATTGGCAATCAATAAACGCTAAGTAAATAGAGCAGAAAATCTAATTCACAAAATGGATCATTTAACATTTTGGAAAAGTGCTTTATAGAACGTGCAGAGAATGCAGGTTTGGGGAGATGCCTCAGTGATTGAGGAACTTTACATGCTCAAGTGTGAGACCAGGAATTTGACTCTCCAGCGCCCAAATAAATTATAGTGTGTATGCCAGTCCAACTATAATTCTCAATATAGAGGGCAGAGTCTGGGGATCCCAGTGCAAGCTGGCTAGAGAGATTAGCCTCATCTCTGCGTTCAAATTGAGAGTTCCTGATTCAATGAACAAAGTCTAAGAGCTATTGAGGCTGGTCCCACACATCAACTCTGTTCCCCCACATGCATATTTAATTGTTTCCACACACCTGAAAACATTTACACACATGTCCACAAGATATTAAAAAGGAGGGAAAATAGAAAACAAAAATGTGAACACTTTGGATTCATTTTAATTTGTTTATACCGAAGTTTTCCCATGATATCACTCTGGGAGGTCCTGACTGGGTGTGATACCCACAGCCACCACTCCTTTTAATAGCAACATACTGCTATGAAGGCTTCTGTGGAATCTGTGACCTTTACTGAGGGATAGAATGAAGCATGAAGAAGACAGAAAATTATATTTCTTTGAGTTGAAAGATAACCCAGCAACAGAATCCAATAGAAATATCTCAAAAGTTTGACTTCTGGTTCTCTGCTAGACTGCCTCTCTTATTTTTCTTTCTGTGGTTAGTATTTTTAGTCTACATTTGTCAAATGATTTTGAGTCTTTTACTCCTTTCTCTTTTCATTTTTATAACCCATTTTATTTAAGGATGGGTAAGGAAATGAAACTAGTAATTCAGGGTAGCTGAATTTGCAGGCCGGATTCCTTCTCCTTTATTCTCATAAACTTTTTTACAACATCAGTGAAAATTCTCTAGTTTCCTTCTTAATCAATTTCACAATGTTTAATGGAGAACTAAAGATTTCACACAGATATTTCAGAGAAGTTTTTGTCATTACAGTTGTTGCGTTGTTTCTTGGTTAGATTTCCAGAGTTTAAAAAACACTTTAAAAGATTTCACCTTAAAAAAATATATATATTAATTTTGTTTTTTGAGTATGAGTGTTTGTCTGCATGAAGGCATGTACAGTGTATACATATAAGTTTTCCACAGAGGCTTAAACAAGGCCTGTGATCCCCTGGAACTGGAGTTACAGATGACAACATGCAGCCTCATTCGAAAATGTACACAAGTGTTCCATAAGACCAGCAAGTACTCTGAGCTGCTGAGCTGTCTCCTCAGCCGTGGAAGGCACAGCTCTAAATGATACATCGATATAACATCTCCTCTGTTCAAGGCTCGAGGATCACGGTGGGAGAGGGGATGAAAGATTGTAAGAGCCAGAGGCAGTAACTGAGTATAAGGAAACAGTGTTTTCTGGATGCAGTGGGGTTACTGCACAAACAGCAGCCGTAACCAAATGCCCAAGACCAGTACAGGCTCACGGTAGATAAAATTCTCAGTATGAGGTCATACAGTCCCCCTGCCAGCTGAGGAACACTTGCTATTTGATCCAGCCTGTAGGGAGGGGGTCAGATTTTAGTGGTGTGATTTCTATCACATGGACCATACTAATCCTGGGCAAGTCTGGATAAGCAAACTTGATGAATCTAATTTTACAAATCACAGAGTCCATCCTATGACATGTGGAAACCCTGCAAATACAAGGCCTCTGTTCTTAACACAGGCAGCAAAACCACAAGTGAGAAGCATCCTGAGTCATCTGAGTGATGGTTGATGTGAGGCTAACACATCAATAAGAAGAAATAAGAAATAAGAAGAGAAACAAAGGGAAAACTCTTCTTGGTACCATTGTAATGCTTATCACCTGTCAAAAAGGAAAAGTTAGAAAACTTTTAGAAGTCCATTTCTATACTCTTTAAAAAATGTTCTCCTGTTTTTCTTTAAATAAGGCATTGGTTGTGGAAAAAGTATAGCAAGTATGTGTGTGTATATAATATACTCATTTATATATATATTAAATATAAGCATTGTTATTAAGAAATATATTTAATAATAATGAGTGTTTTGTTATATACTTGCTTGTTACAGCAATGTGCTGAAATTGTCAAATTTTATCTGGGAAGGAAGGAGGATGTGAGTTAAATTTAATGCAGAACAAAACTAGGAGAACCTGATAGTTGTATGCTTTTCTTGTAAGACTTCATGAAGCAGGCAGCAAAGATTAGAACCCTTGGAATAAATGTCATATTCATCTATTTCTGTACATGACTTTAATTTCATTATCTTCCTGAAGTTATCAGCTACTTAAGTGATGGAATGAGTCTTGGCTACATTTGGCTTATTTTGGATTTTGGAGAGAGCCATGTGTTCGCTCAGGACAGTTGATAATCTTGAAGGACTTTATTCATCCAAATCTGTTTGATCTGTAGATCCTGTCACATCTTTCTAAGCCAAGAACATGGTCTAGTATTTGAGGACAGGTTCTTCATGAGAAACAGACATACTGGGATCTTTCAAAATCACTTCTGATATCCTATTTTCTTTTATAAAACATCAGAAATGGCAAAATAGAAACTTTCCACAATAAGCAAAAAAACCCACAATTATTGTTGATTCTGTAAAAGTCTGTCTACAGAAGGATTTACAAATGTCAACTCATGTCATCAGCTGATGGGCACATTCAATATTATTTTGAGGACAGCTACTGAAATCTGGGGAATCCCAGGAAGAACTGAATCGTGCCTTCTGCTCTGAAATGTTAACTGAACGTAAATAAAATGAAAGAGAATCACAGGCTGCAAGAGAACTGCAGAAGTCAAATGAGTACCTTGTTTTAGAGGATTTCTAAAGATTCTGGAAGTCATATGGCTAAATGGAGAAGGAAAGGAGCTAGGTTTACACTCTGATGACAGTGTTTTCTTCAAGGGTGATAGCTTGGCTAGTGTACGGTGAATTATTATTTATTTCAATGTTTACCAATAATTGAAGATTAAATGAGACTGAGTTCCAGAAAACCATTGAGAAAGTGCACATTGTGACTGTGCACACTTCATATCTAGATCCTCTTCACTGGGTTAAGCTATATTAGTGTACTGTGTAACCCTCTGTACACATATCAGAGTTTAAAATATGACCTCTACAGGGTATTATGGTAAATTTCAAGGAACTAAAATTTAGAGGAACGTAAGTAAGAGTGAAAGTGTGCTTTGTTCTTCCCCACATTTCGGTTTGTGAAGAATCCCGCAGGAAAGGATAAATTGAAAGACACAGTGTCATGGAGCTCAAAGGAGTTCCTGTTGAAATTAAGAAAATATGACTTGGTTTTATTTGGTTGCATTTTTGGCTTTACTTGGGAGGAATAATGCAAACAAGAATAGACCCTGTACTCATGTGTGCTTTAAATCCTAACTCAGTCTCACTAAGAAACATCACTCTTTGCTCATCAATCAAATTCTCCAGCCAAACTTTTCATAGCAATCGGATAACAAGAGACCCAATAAAGACTGCCTTCAGTTCACCTATTTTATGGCTCTTAGGTCACACTCCCTAGGATGCCCTAGATTTATCTCCAAAGTTGTCCATTTGAGAAAATTATCCTAGTGAATAGCATAGAGTTGGCGAAAGGATTTTTCAGATAATATTTTATTTATCCTTTGAGAATTTCACATATTTTTATACATCATAAATCACATCTATTGATTATTACCTCTTTCTAACTTCCCCTTGTGCACCATCTTACCCTCAACTTCATATTGTCCTATGTCAGTTTTTGTTACTTATAACCTTCTGAGTCAAATTAATGCAGGTCATTTGTACAGAAGTATGAGGTCATTGACTGACACATGGAACTACATCCCTAAAGGAGAGGGACTCTCCATTTCTCAGTAGCCATTCTTTATCAGTAACTGTTCTACCAGGGGAGGGGCTTCAGGGACACTTTCTACATTCATTTTTGGACAAAACATACTTTTATCATGAAAGTAGATCAAAAGTTAAATTCACTTGATGTTATCACCCAAGAGGCATCCTGCTGAAATTTCAATTTGATGTTATCATTCTGTTCTCAATGTCTGTCTCTATAGCCGAAGCAAATAGCTATCTCTGAGGTAACCAAAATTGAATACACGTAAGTGTGGGTGGTTTCTCTTAAAAAATATTCTATGCCCTTGAAATAAGCAGTCATAAAAGCAATTCACAAACTTATAGGCACTGAAAAACGTGCTTTCACGGGGCCACCTCCATGATCACCATTTGAATGATGTATGTGACTACTTTACCTTATCCTGCTGAACCCGAATGAGTCTCTCTCAATAGGCAGATTTACCTCTTCCTGGTCAGCAGAAAACTAAGAATGGTGGCTCAAGCCTGAGGCAGGAGCTTTGTCATTAGTTCAGAACCAACACGAGATGTCTAATGAATACCAGGCCAACCAAGACTATAGAGTAACAGTGCATTAAAAGAAACAAGCAAGCTAAAAGAAAATAATTTGAGTGTGATGGGTAAAGTCTTTGGGATGAAATATGTGAATGATGTATCTGAATAAGTAGTCAGATTAAAATTAAGTCTAGCATGTTTTTATACTTTTAGTAATTTATATTTGGATAAAAATTATTCTGTGTTTCTTTTTGCAGTTTTCTGGATAATTCACTTTGCTCCATTAGTATAAAATAGAGAAACCCAAAGTCTAATGAATCCTTGTCATTCCCCTTCAGATTAATATTTTCTGAGCTATCACAGTTTCAATTCTATTATAATCTTTCAGAATGCTAACAGGAAAACTATCCTGTAAATGTATCTGTAATATTATTTCCTGAATAAAACATCAACAAGTGGTTTTTAGTATCTGATCAACAATAGAAATCTCTTCATTTTTATAGATACCATCATCACTAACATCTTAATTTTCTCTACTATTCATTTACAAATCTCAACACTCGCGATTTCAATTCAGATATAAATTTAAGTGCCAGTGAAAGGAACTACAAATATATCTCAAATCAAAGGCAAATGTTACATTTTCTGCTTCAATTTAGAATAACTTGAAAGAGATTTTAAAGAACTTATGATATAAGAGAATATATCAAATATTTTCTAGTCTGCTGATTTTAATCATTCTCAGCTTTTCCCTAAGCTATCACTCAAGTAACTTGTAGAATGCAAGACATTTTGTTCCATTAAAGAATATCTTTAAAATGTATTCAGTGATGTGTATGTGAAATAATACAAAGTGCTGTTATCTACGCTGTCTCTCCTCTTTGTATATATTCGCATATGATGCATGTATGTAAATATATATATAATTACAATACAAAGTACTTTACATATTGCATATATTATTCTATGAAAATTGCATTTCATACTGAAATCATATGGTTTTTTTCTTCAAATATTTTGGTACTTTAAAAGCTGCATAGAGTCATATTTACTATTATTAGCAACAGGCTGATTATCTCTAATGTATACCATGTGTACAAAATTTTATTACCAATTTAAATGATCTCCATTACATAAAAAATGGCATGAGATTAATAGCTCAATATAATTTTACAGTATGCATGTAGCGTTCTCCTGACTATTAAGCATTCTCAAACCTATATTTCTAGATTTTCTTTTTACCTAGTGTTCATAGATGTGTGCGGATCTGTTCATGTGTGTGCATGCACACACACACACATGTGTTTTGATATGCATATAGAGACTGAAGAACAGTATTCAAGAAAATTTCCTTCTAACATATGGGTCCCGGAGATTGTACTCAAGTTATCAGTCTTATTGAAAGGTGCCTTTAGCTCTCTGGACCTTCTCACGGGCCTCAATCAAAACATCTAATGAAGATAAGAAGGCAAATTTGAGCTCTATAAGATGCATTCATCTGTCATATTTTTATGTTGATTTTTTTTCGGTGAATACTTAGTCTAATAGTATCTTGTATGTGTGCATGTTTGCATACAAAAACATATCTACCCTTTTTGTTTTTACTTGTTGAGGTGAAAGTGATTTGATATTAATGAGTTATCTGTGTTATTTAGTTAAAATACACCTCAAAGAGCAAAATAGAACCTGAATGGATACATGTTGCTGGGAACGCTCTTGTAAAAATCCCTAAATATTAGGATAGTGTCTCTAGACCTGTTATTATATTTAATTATATATTTATGATCTATGTGATTCAATGGAAATTAAATAATGAACTATTCACCAATTTAGTATGAGTCTACCAATTATTATTAAAATATGGACATGCTGCTTAAATCAATGTGAATGGTATGGATATTTGAACTCAAGAACTTTTGTTTTCTACATCGAAACAATTTATTATGAAAAAGGAAAAATAATATTAACTTAATGCCTCCTGGTGCAACTTTCATTTTCATGTTTTATTAAATATATTATAATTGACTGTTACACAGAGAAATCCTGCCTCAAAACTAGTTCAAAGTCCAATATTTTTTCTATAATTTTAATTTAAGAGGAATTTTTTGAAATTGGTGAAGTAACATATCACTATAATGTCTATTCCAACCACTAAATTTCTCTGTCAGTTGAAGATGGGTTGTAACACATATCTGCTAGAACTAGCACAGGTTTTAAGTCCTTATTTATTTATAATACAAAATAGAACAAAAACAGAAACAAAAAACATACCTTTTCATCATATTATATGTAAAAAATGAGGCGGCATTTATTATTTGTACAAAAGCTCAAAATTGTTGATGAATAGTCATCTGTCTCTTTCTGAAGCCAGTGAACATAGTTTCCTGTTTCGTTCTTTGGAACTTAACCATAGCTCAAAAATAATTAGATCAAACAGTATCAAGTGGTCCCATTCATTTTAAAAGTTAGACTTCATCATAATGCTGATAGCTATTATGCCTTACAGCCATCTGGGATTTTTCATTTTTAAAGGGCTAGTATGATTGTCTCTACCTCCTTAACAAATCCCACCCATTACATAAACCTCAGTGATCTCCACACTTGTAATAGATCCATCCCATTTCCCCAACATGATTTTGACATCATTCTGTAAATACTGGTTATTTTTGCTATCTGTGTGGAGATACGGTTTGGAAGTGAGGACTGTATCATTAACACACAACAATCATGTGGTAATGAGATGAGGACCATGGTGTAGAAAGAATAATCATATATAAGCCTTATTTATGGTTCTTTCAGTTTTTATTGACAATAAAATAATAAATTGTAAAAGTTCTGTACTTATTGCATTCACAGTTTGTGTGTGCATCAAAAATTTAGTAAAGATTAAGAATCTATCTAACATATGAATTGAACCCATGAAATTTTTTTTCATGGTTTATTTTTTTTATATTTAAAAATTTCCATCTCCTTCCCTCCTCCTCCCCCCTCCCTCCCCTCCTTCTCCCCCTTCCCTCCCCTCCTTCTCCCCCTTCCCTCCCCTCCCCTCCACCCATACCTCCCCTCCCTCCCTCTCAAGGCCAAGGAGCCATCAGGGTTCCCCACTCTATGCTAAGACCAAGGTCCTCCCAACTCCCCCCAGGTCCAGGAAGGTGATCGACCAAGCTGAGAAGGCTCCCACAGAGCCCGTCCATGAAGAACAATCAGAGCCCAGAGCCATTGTCCTTTGCTTCTCAGTCAGCCCCCACTGTTGGCCACACTCAGAGAGACGGGTTTGGTCGCATGATCCATCAGTCCCATTCCATCTGGAGTTGGTGATCTCCCATTAGTTCTGTCCCACCGTTTCCATGAGTGAACGCACCCCTCTCGTTCCTGACTTTCTCCCTCATGTTCTCGCTCCTTCTGCTCCTCATCGGGACCTTGGGAGCTCAGTCCAGTGCTCCAATGTGGGGCTCAGTCACCTTCCCCATCTGTCGCCAGCTGGAGGTTCTAGCCATAATTAAAGGACATCGAGCCTATAAGTTTGGGATCCTTGAGAAGATAATAAGAAGAACCTCCACCTGACGATAGATGAAGAAAATGACAGAGCCCCACCTTGGAGCACCGGACTGAGCTCCCAAGGTCCTGATGAGGAGCAGAAGGAGAGAGAACATGAGAAAGAAAGTCAGGACCGTGAGGGAACCCATGAAATTTTAAAAGGAAAACAGACTGAATGATTCTAGGCATAACTTCCAATGGAGAAATAGATAAGTTGCAGTATATTAAAAATATGCATGTATTTGCTTTATTCAGTATAGCTGAGTAAAGTATAAAAACTGTCTCTAAAGTATTTATAAAATTATCTGATGATTCAGAAATTAAAATCTAGTTATTTTCCAATTATTTTATTTATGTGCATGTGTGTTTGTATAATCTCTCCATGTAAAACATTGTACAGAAACATTCCCAGAAATATCATTCATACTAAGTCCAATATTGGAAAAAGTCAAAAATTTTCACTAGCCAATAAAAATGTAGTACATCTGCCCATGAAATATCACTGAGGTAATGATACATGATTCACAGTAGGAGCAAGCTCTGATCACTGTGCCAAACTATGGAATCCAGGCACATACTATTTGATTATTTTTGTAGAAAAGTCTATGATTAAAGAATTCAGATATATACACAAAGTAAGTAGTTACTGAATTGTAAGAAATTGTAGCTGAGGGTAATAAATGACCCAGTAATATATCTACAGTTTAGTTTGGGGTTGATGAAAGTGTACTAAAATGTGATTCTAGTGATGACATTTTATTTTGTTGATAGTATCAATATCATAACACATAGTGTTATCTACTGATTGATTATACACTTATTTTTCAGCATTGATGTTTCAGCCTAGAGCTTTGCAACGTTAGGAAGACGCTCGGACAATGAGGTAACTTTTCATATTTTCTTGTATGTTGGGACCAGATCTTTTCATTTTCCCAGCCTGGACCTAAATTTCCTTTGAATCTCAAGAAGACACAGAACCTGCAAGCTTTCTACATTGTACATGTGACCGCAATTAGGATTGTACAAACCAGATTGGTCTGTAGCATCCACCTTATGGGTTAACTTTATGGTATACAAGTTGCCTTTCAATGGTGTATCTTTATTAATGAAAACAGTTACATAATATAATTAACTGTAGATACTCTTCTATAATAAACATTTTGGTATGCCCATCAAAATCAGAAAAAAATATGGCATTCAGAAATTTACTCATAGGATGACTCTCTCCTCTGATATTTTCTGCCTCCTTTATCTAAATGTTTTGAAAATATTTGTATTGATCAGTGCCTTTGATATGAAATAGAAAACATGTATTATATTTATAATGCATTGTATCACATATGCATGCATATTACAACAACTAATTGAAAAATTCATGAATGAATTTGAAGAAAAGGGCAACAAGGAGTATTTGGATGTATAGAGGGAGGAAAGAGAAGCACAAGTAAATCCAATTAATTATAGTATACTCTCAATAGAAAAACTATGAGGAAAAAATCTATATGTAGACTTGATTTGTGGTATCAAATACATTTTTTAGTATACGTCACTATTACTTATAAAATCATTAAGCCACTCTAAACAGGAAAAACTAGACTTAATCATAAGGTAACTTTATAAACAGATAGTAATTCCTATTTTTGAAAAAATAATATACAAATATTATATAAGTTTAGTGGAAAAATTTATAGTTAATATTCTAAGATTTTCTTCACCATAGCTTCTGAGAATTTTGTAAAAATAACAGTGAAATACTGAAAGCTTGTTCCAAAGAACAGCTGGCCATCATTGATTATGTAAATATTCATTTATCTACATACTGCATAAGAGAGTTTTAAACACAATGCATTTCACATCTAAACAATAAAGAACTAGAACATTAGATTTTAAATAAGAAACAGAATTTTAGGTTTTTTTTTTCTTTTTTAAATTAAGTTCTAGGCTAGTCTAAAAGGTAACAGACTTTGTTCTGACATTTTCATTGATATACAATATAATTTATCCATAATTTAAAAAGCCTCTGGATTACTTTTTTTTTTTAAAGGGAAATAACTACAATAAAAAACAGGCTAGATGAAGGGACGGGTCAGCTGTTAGAAACATTTGAGACTTTCGCACCTACTGGTTTTCAGATCCCAGCATCCACACTGCAAGTCACACTTCTCTGTAACATGTTACATGTTACTCCATGTTATTTGATGCCCTCTTGTGGCTTCTGTGGACTCCTGCACTCATACAGCACCCAAAAACTCAGTAATCACATATACCTACACATAAAAATATAATATAAATATAAATCAATATTTCTGAAACAAGAAATGAACAAACAAATATTAATGCTGAGCAATTGCTGTTATTATATTCCAATTGAAATAACCAGGAAGAGATGGCCAAACTACTGGTATATACAAATTAGTAAGACAAAGTCGAGAAAGAAAATGACAACCTAAAGTTTGAAAACAAATAGAGATACTGGACCAGTAGTTAAATTTTCTCTTCAAAGTAAAGGCCAATATGCACTGGTTTTAGGGCTGAACTATGCTAAAGTTTTACATGAAATTTAACACTATTTATTTTGAACATCTTCCAAGAAAATCATGAATTTGTTGTTTAATAATCCAAAGCTCACTGTTGAAGGCAGAATAGCCTATAGTATAACTCAAATTCAGTTGAAGACAATCTATTGATATAACTCTTTTGATCAGACATACTTAACTTTTACAAAACATGACCAAAATATCTCAAAAAATAGTGTTTAGTATAAGATTGTACGCATTCAAGTCTTAGACCTGAAAACAGACCGACAATTATGATGATGAGCACATCTGGCAAAGGTTGCTAACTCATAGTAGACAGGATTTAAAGGGAGACAAAGTGGAGGAGGCACAAAATCCCTTTCATAGCCACACATCTGTCATGTACATCCTCCATCATATTTCAATACTTAATAAGTCGTTATTGAAGGGAAAGATCTCATAACCCAATTACCTATCAATGATGTCACCAGATGGAAACAAATCATGAATGAGGAAATAACTTCACACCCAATTGTGGTGGTGTGAAATAAAATGGCCCCCACAGAAACAAAGTTGAGTGTCATTATTAGAAAGTATGATTTTGCTGGAGTAGGCGTGGCCTTGATGAAGAAAGTGTCTGAGGGTGGCCTTTGAGGTCTCAGAAACTATCACCAGGCCTAGTAGCTCACTGTCTCCTCTCCTCCAGCTCCCTGTGGATCCAGATGTCTCTAGCATCATGTCTGCCTGGATACCTCCATGTTTCCCACAATTATGATAATAGAGTAGAACTCTGAACTGTAATCCAGCCCCAATTAAACGTTTTATTCTATAAGAATTACAATGTCTATGGTGTGTCTTCACAGCAATAAGACCCCCAACTAAGATACCAGTACACAAGAACATATCAAAAGAAAGAAAGAAAGAAAGAAAGAAAGAAAGAAAGAAAGAAAGAAAGAAAGAAAGAAGAAAGAAAGAAAATTATCTTCCCTAAAATCCAAGGAAAGTCATATTTGCACTAAATGTAGAGGTAATTTAGAATCATCAAATATATATCCATTCACTTCTTTTCATATTCTAAAGTATCTGAGAGGAGCAGTTTAAAGAAGAAAACATTGTTTAATCATCAGCTCATATTTTAAGGGTTCTGGCTACTTAAGTAGTGTTTAATTGGCTCTGTCCATTTTAAGAAAGAAGAAAAAAAGAAATCATGTCTGGCCCCCAGTGTGTAAAATGGCACTGTCCACATTCAGGGTGAGTTATCCTTCATCACATAAACCTGTCTGGAGACACAAACAGACCTGTTCAGGCATGCACTTAAACAGGGATTTCTACAGCAAATGGACATTTTCAGCAGAGTGGCTGAATACAAGATTAACTCAAAAAAAAAATCAATGTCTCTTCTACATACAAATGGCAAACCAACTGAGAACGAAATAAGTAAAATAACACCCTTTATAATAGGCTCAAATGACATAAAGTAAGTTGGGGTTTTCTTCAGTCTAACTATAGGGAACAGTTCAGGCACCCTCTCATCTATTGCTTAGGGTCTTTGGTGAGATCACCCTTGTAGATTCCTGTGAATTTCTCTATCACCAGGTTTCCTGCTAGTCCCATAATAGCTCCCTCAGTCAAGATATCTCTTTGTTTGCTTTCATCTCTGTCCTTCCTCCATCTCGACTATCCTGTTGCCTCAAATTCTTTTTCCCCATCCCATCTTCCACTTCTCTTTCCCTTTTACTCTTCCTTTTCCTCCCACCCCTATGTTCCAAATTTTGTCAGGCGATATTGTCTATTTTGATTTTCCAGGGGTATCTACATATGCTTTTTTTAGGGTTCACCTTATTACTTAGCTTCTCCAAGATCATGAAGTATAAGCTCAATACCCTTAGTTTATAGCTAGGATTCACTTATAAGTGAGTACATATAATATTTATCATTTTGAGTCTGGGATGCCTCACTTAGGATGGTGTTTTCTAGTTCCATCCATTTGCATGCAAATTTCAAGATGTTGTTTTTTTAACACTGATTTCCAAAGTAGTTGTACAAGTTTGCATTCCCACCAGCAATGGATGAGTGTTCCCCTTACTACACATGCTCTCCAGCATAAGCAATTATTGGTGTTTTGAATATAATGTGATGTGGGATTTCCAACTGTATGTTGTGGTTGCCATTGATAAGTAAAGGAACCGCTTTGGGCCTATAGCAGAGCTACAGGGGAACAGAGCTAGGTAGGGAAAACAAAGCTGAATGCTGTGAGAAAGGACAGCCAGAGATGTTATACCAAGAGACCTTATCTCAAAGAAGAAAACTTAAAAAACTGAAAAGCTCTGTAAGTCAAAGGATACCACTAATCAGACAAAGCAGCCTTCAGAATAGAAAATTAATTTTACCAACTCCATATCCGATAGAGGTCTAATATACAAAGAACACAAGAAATTAAAAATCAAAACAAACCATCAAATTGAAAAGTGGAGTACAGATCTAAACAGATTTGTTCAATAGAGGAATATCAAAGGAATGGGAGACACTTAAAGAAATGTTCAACAACTTAGCCATCAGGAAAATACAAATAATAACTACTCTGAGTGTTCATCTTAAACCTGTCATAATTGTTAAGATCAATAACACAAATGTTATGACAGCTCATAATTGTGGAGCAAGGGGAACACCCCTCCAGTGCTAATAGGAATGCATTCTTTCTACAGCAATTCTGTAAATCTATATGGAGTTTCCTCAGAAAATTGAACAACTGATCTATCTCAAGACCCAGCAATACCTCTCTTGTGCATATTCCCATAGGACATTCCATTCAGTACCCCAAACACTTGTGCAACTATGTTCACCGAGTATTGATAATAAGCAGGAAGTTTAAACAGACTAGATGTTTCTCAACTGAAGAAAGAAAAAAGAAGTGTGGTACAGTTACACAATGCAGTGTTACTCTGCTGTTAAAAATAATAATAACATAAAATGTGTAGTCAAATGCATGCAACTAGAAAAAAATCATCCTGACCCAGAAAGACAGATATTGTATGTATTCACTTTAAATGGATATCAGTTTTAAATATATGACAATCAAGTTACAATTCACACACCCAGAGTTATTGAGCAATGAAGGGGCAATTTATGGCATATGGGTCTCCCTGGGTGGGGGAACAGAATAGATTTTGTAGATGGAACTGGGATAGATGGGGACAGGCGTTGCAGGGACCAGGTGAGTAGGGAAGGAAATGAGGGATGTAGGGAGAGAATCAGGGATAGAAGCTAAAATTTGGGGGCATTTGAGATGCAGTATAGAAACACAGTGTAATGGAAACTTTCTGGAATCTATGAGCTTGACCTATTGAGGACTCTTAATAATAGAGGATAAAGATTCTCTCCTGGCCATTTTATATAGCCAGGCAAAGCTTTCTAGTCATGGGACTGGGTTGATACTCAAGGAAAACGTGAAAACCAGGGTTCTAGGTTAAAATGAAATGGTATTGGTCTCAGAAAAAAAAAATCAAAATGATGACTTACCATGGTCATGCTATCCCTTCAGAGCAACAGAAACACTAACTAATACATCAGGACTATTGGCACAAGCCTTTATTGCTAGTACTCTATGGGGGAGAGGTGAGTGGATCTCCATGAGTTCAAGAGAAGCCTGGTTTTGTTAGTTCCTGATCAGTCAAGACTATTCAACCAAATTGTTTCAAACAAAAATGCAAAATGACTATGCTTTCTAGAACTAAATGCCACCATCTGCCAAAGTTAGTCCTAAATTAAATATACATGGAGTAATGTTGATTCAGCAAGATACACAGGCAGGCATGAAGCAGAAGAAGCTGTAATGTGGGACACATTCACTCTTCAAGTCTCTTTCAGTCTCCCAAGGTGCAAGCTCCTTCCCACATACACTTTGCTAAGCACCATATAATTTTAAAGTGATTTCATTGTTAAAAATAAAAGCTCTAGACATTGTGATTTTATATGGTTTAAATCTGTCTTAATGTTTTGTTTGTAAACTTTGAATTCATATATGTTTAGAAGATGGGAGGGCATTCTGTTTGGTGGGCTGAGAGTTGTCATGGTCTTCACCAGACCTCCTTGAACTTCATGCTTCTCACTGCCCTGTTTTGAGCAAGTCATACAAGGATAAATGAAAGAGATGGTAGTAATCTAACTAATTAGTCAATGTTCTATTGCTGTGTAGAGATGCCATGATGACAGCAACTTTTGCAAAACATTTAATTGGGGCTTTTGCATAGTTTCAGGGGGTTAATTAAGTGTCATTGAGGTAGAATTCATTATGATACATGTATTCAGACATTCTGCTAGGAGAGAAGCAGCTAAGTGTCTTATAACTGGATTCATTGGTAAAAGGAAGAAAAGGGTTCTAGTCTCAAAGTCCAACCCCCCACAATGCAGCGCATTGTGCTCTGTGCACAATGCAACCCCCCCCATCTGTGCTCTGTGCACTAAAATACAGTTCACGAGCCTTGGGCAAGGGGCTGGAGGTTGAGGAAACACACACAGAGACAGACAGACACAAGGACGTCTGATCTCTGGTACAAAGCCCTTCTTTAATAGCACCGTGGAGGCTTAAATACCCAGCACTCATTGGCCAACAGGTGAAAATCCCATCCTCTGATCCTCTAGAGAAGGCACAGCTTTGAGTAACTCCAATTAGAAGGCTCTAGCAGGGAAAAGCAGTGAAGGCCAGGACTCCATTTGGTCCCAACACCACAGCACTTCATCCTACAGGACTAAAACTCCTCCAATAAGGCTAGACCTTGTAATTTCCTCCCAAGAAGTCCAATTCCCTGATGACCAAGCATTGACATGTATAATCCTATCAGGGCCATTCTTAGTCAAATACAAAAGGGGCTCAGGGTGGAGTGGTACTGATGGGGACTTCTGTTTGTGGCTTCAACTTTATTCCCTATTCCATTCTAAACACGTAACTTCTCCATTCTCACAGAAATTAAGAATACTTTCGCCCTCTTGTCTGTGTGTTACCCTTACTTTGCCACCATTTATTTGGAAACATGATTGCAATTTGCTTTTTTGTGTCTATCATTCTTTTCTGCTGTGGAATTTTTTTTTAAAAATTGAAATTAAATGACTATATTTTACCTCCAGAATGTTTTTAATAATGGCAGAATATAGCACATACCTGTAAAAGCATGTGGTGCCACACCTTCCTGTATTTCACCACACCACTGTGTGAGGACAATACACATCACACTTTTAAAATGACCAGAGGTTCTGATAAAATACGCAGCGTGACTGGAGAATCATTATTGAATTGCTTAAGATAATGGTTGCTGATGATAAAGACTATGGTTAGCCTCATCAATGACTGTTATTATGAAGCTGACAGGAGGTGATGTGGCTTCCATAAACAAAGCAAAAACTACCAGAGCAGAAAGTAACGGCGATGAGTGGTTCTTAAGTACTTATTCCAAAATCAAAACCAATGAAGTAACTACGGAAAGAAAACGCAACCCCCCAAGTAAGCAGGGCTTTTAACCTGCAATCGTGCTCAAAAGTGGGCTGACATCCAAATCTCTACCATTCTTCCTTCCGTTCCTTTCCGTCTCTACAGGAGTAACTGGAACCTTCTGTGGAGGCTTTCGTGAGGTGTATATCAATAGTTACATATTGCTGGCCCAATATTGATATGTTCTTCTACTAAAGTATAAAACTTTGTCATGCTCCATTAAAATATTTAAGTAAAGCACCACCTATAATCTATGTATTCAATATAATACATCAAATTTATCTACATTTAACAAACAACATTAAATATGATCAGAAAAGTTTGTCAGGCTATGATTAAACTCTACACATGTTCACGTGGACCTTCAATATTAAACAGAAATATAGAGAACAGACAGAAAGACGGACAGATGATTGATAAAGCGAGTGCTATTTTTTATCCTAGTTTCTAAGCAAAATGTTAGCGGGAAATTTGAGCTGACTGACTGAATTTCAATGAATACGCTATCTTTTAACTGAACGCCCTAAAGAACTTCAAATTCAAATTATTAAGACCTACTGTTTTAGTTTAATTTGCAACTAAATACATCAAGGAATTTAGGCCTATAGTTAAACTATGGTAAGTTCAATTATCAATGTGCATTTAATGGGAAATGAGCACCTCACTTAGTTTTACTTATATAGTTTCTTCAGTAACTGAGCAATACACAGAAGACAGAGTATCAAATTTACCTCAGATATAGAGTACTTAACAGGTACTGAGAACTGCATATATGTTTGCTGTCAGTATAATGGAGGTTTACTTTGTTTAATTTCGAATTAGGGTTAAATATATCCATTATGCATTGATACAGAGAGTAACTATATATCAACATGTATGTAGACAAACCTTGTGTTGTACTGGGCCTGATTTAGAGAGCTTAAAATTTTCTCAAGCACAGTCAGTCAAGCGTGCTGACATTCACATTTTTTGTTATAAACATGGATTTGTCTGCTCATGGGACTCTTTAGTGTGCATCACATTCTGAGCACAGTGGAGAATGACGGAAATTAAACAATTACTAAAACATCCCTTAATGTATTTCATAATCTGGATTGTAAATATGAGTAGATGTAAAAAAAAACTACCAGAACATATTAGAGTGTAAAGGAGGATTGACGCCTGCAAGCTGAGGAAGACTCCACAAAGGAGAGTAATTAAAAAACTACTTTAGTTATTTCGGATTAAAATTGATTAAGTGTTCTCATGAGAAGTTATAAAATAAGGAACACAAAAACATCCTAAAATATGCAAAGATGTTCCATCAATATATATATATTTATATATAATATAAATATATATATATATATATGTGACATTTTATATATGTGTGTTTGTATATGTATGCATATGTATATACACCTATACATACACACATATGTATTTATATGTATGTGTATATATTTGCACATATATATCAAATATATATCAAACTATACTTTATAACTCTAAATCCATACATGTAAGTGAGTAATGTTATAAGAGGCACATAGAGTCTTGATTGTCAGGCCAGTTCTTTTGCTCTCCCCTCTTACAGGCTTCCCTGGGACAGCGCTGCACGACTTTCTCTCACACAACATTCCGATTTTCCAAATGAAATATTGCTTGAGCATTCTGAAAGATCATGTGTCATTCAGATGTTTAATTTTTCAAATCATAGTTTATGAATATAATTCCATTTTAGGCAAGTGAGGTAATTTTAAAAGTAACTTAGGTGTGCAATGTAATATGCATAATTATTTGCCTTACCAATACACATTTTTGCAATCCACTGGTCATAAAGAGAATGACTCACAAGATCAAATAGAGTGTGGGGTGTGTGCAGGAGTCCTTCCAAGGTACAGATGTGTTTGAAGCTTCTGCCTCACACAGATAAGCACCATCCTCTCTATCTCTGAAAGCCAAGTGTTTTCTTTCTCTGCAGAAAGAGCATTTCCATTTTTGAATTCAATACCTTAAGGAATACTATGCATTATTTGTTCTCTGAAGATTTTCACATGTAAAATTCAAATCATGACATTGCTTAACATCACTGAATGTAATTGAAATATGTGTATCAGAGTCATGTGTACCAATAAATATGTAGAGTTCTCATGAATATGTACCGAAAATATATTTCTTCTGAAAGTATTTGTGTAAAGATAGGATAAAATCAAAAGCAGATTTTTTTTCTCATTTCTCAAATAAGATTGTTGTGGTCACTATTTTGTGTAATTCTTCTATGTACCTTGGCATTGGCATATTTACCACTAGGGATTTGGTCCCATATCTTAAGTGATTACAAGAAACTATGAACTCAAATCTTATCATTTCCTCTTGCCAAACTTGCAGCAACAACCTTGTGGTGACATTTATGTCCTCTCTAAGTTAACATATGGTGAAATAAAAACAAACACATAGCAAAATTAGATAAGAAATATGAACATCTGCTTATTTTCTTAAAAAAGGAACCACTTTCTTTTTAAATAAATCTTTTTCTTTCTCCATCTCTCTCTCCTCTCTCTCTTTTTCCCCTCTCCCTCCCACTCTCTCTCTCTGTCCCCCCTCTGTGTGTGTGTGTGTGTGTGTGTGACTGCGTGTGTCTATGTGTCTTTGATGGGGGGACATGTGTATTTCATATGTGAGTGCAGGTATCTCTTGGTGTTCAAAAGAAGGCTTTGAATTTCCCAGAAATTTACAGGTAGTTGTGAGCTGTCTTAGGTGGGTTTTGAGAATTTGTACAAAACAATGTTCTTCATGCTGCACACTGCTCTTGGAGACTCTATCCATGGAAAGGATGACTGTGGATCTCGGGTGGATTTAGACAGTGAGTCATTAGGATGACTGTGGATCTCGGGTGGATTTAGACAGTGGGTCATTAGGATGACTGTGGATCTCGGGTGGATTTAGACAGTGAGTCATTAGGATGACTGTGGATCTCGGGTGGATTTAGACAGTGAGTCATTAGGATGACTGTGGATCTCGGGTGGATTTAGACAGTGAGTCATTAGGATGACTGTGGATCTCGGGTGGATTTAGACAGTGAGTCATTAGGATGACTGTGGATCTCGGGTGGATTTAGACAGGGGGTCATTAGGATGACTGTGGATCTCGGGTGGATTTAGACAGGGGGTCATTAGTTTCCTACCACCCATAGAGCACACAAAGATAAATAACTTATTTCTAGAAACAGAAAGGGAACAACCCTAAAAGTTTATTTGGATGAATTGAAACCATGGAGTCACACGGTCTTATTAACATCATTTTAGGGAAACTAGTTCAGAGATATATCAGACACAGAACCTCAAGGGAAGGAGGTAGTAATTTCTTTTATCAGACAACACAGAGTGATGTTCACATACCCTTGTGGTGGCCTGACTCTTAAGCAAGCAATCATTTGCTAACTGAGCGAGGACTCCTTCACTCAGCACTAAGTTCAATGCTTTGTTGTTAATACAGGATCCTTGACTGTTTTCCCTGTTCGTGTTCATCTGTCTTATTTGTCCCCCCTCAGACCTGCTTTGGCTTCTCCTCTTAGAGATGAGCTCTGCATTTTCCCTGTCAAACCTGTTGTCTCTGCTCTGGCATCATCTCTTTCCTGGCTCTTGTCTGGTCAGTTATCTTAACAATATATACTAGTTCTCAACCTGGTACTGATACCCATGAATTCTTCATTGTTTCTTTTTTCTCTTTGTTCTGACACACTCACACACACACACACACACACACACACACACACACGCGCGCGCACACACACACACACGCGCGCGCACACACACACACGTGCATATGCACACACACATGTGGATGTATAGGAATATATACTGCTGGGTTCTAGTTTGACAGGCTTCGCACATTCCAGTCTATGATCGTGAAGATTAAAATTATTAAGCAAAAGAAACAGAGATATGAGAGAAATAGCAGACAGAAACACAGAACTGCACCCAGGAGGAAAATTCAGTGAATACTGAAAATAGATTGTATTTATTTTTCATAAACTTATATATACTCCACTCAAAAGGGGGAATGGGGAGGCAACAAAATTCATTAACCATGATATATGGAATAGACCAGGTATCCTGCAGG
Organism: Arvicola amphibius; assembly: GCF_903992535.2. NCBI lineage: Eukaryota > Metazoa > Chordata > Mammalia > Rodentia > Cricetidae > Arvicola > Arvicola amphibius. The sequence continues at coordinate 26,429,570 of NC_052064.1, forward strand.
CAGCCACTGCCTGGAACCTTCTGCCAATCTCCTTGAATTCTCTGACTTTTGATCAAGATAGAACAGACCCACCTCTATACTCAAAATACTATTTTAAATTCCAAAATTTCCTTGATATTGAAATACTGTATACACAAGCATATTTTTAAAAAGTAGTTTCACAATATATCTGAAGGATTATTTCAAGCTTTTTCTTAGTATTTGAGAGTTTCTGGTCTTAAATATAAGACATATTATGTGTTTGCTAATAAAATAAACTTTAGAATACAGAAGTAATCAGATGGATCTCTGTGAGTTCGAGGCCAGACTGGTCTACAAGAGCTAGTTCCAGGACAGGCTCTAAAAAAGCTGCAGAGAAACCCTGTCTCGAAAAACCAAAAAAAAAAAGAAAAAAAAAAGAAAAAAAAAGAAAAAAGAAAAAAAAAGAATACAGACGTAATGTCAAAATATAGTACGACTCATGACTTCAAAAGTAAATTACATTTCTGAATAAAAATATTTCTGTCCAAAATTTTCTTTTTCCCATCGGGGCTCAAACTTTTAATTTCCTGTGTTCAACTGAATTCTCATATTTTTTTAGACACTAAGATCACTGATGTCTGACCTGTAATGTTTTCCTCAAGAGGTCCATACAATGCAACCCACGCTTGGTTTTCTATACTTGTCTATGCTCTAATATAGTTTAATGGATTGAAGTGGAATAGTCGCAATGCAATCAAACCTGAGTGAAGTTTCCCTTTTAGTTAAGACAGTGAAATAGTCTGAGTCCACACTTATCAGTGAAACAGCATAGTAAATATTAAGGATGCTGTACAGTATGTAACCATTCCATCTGATCTTCCCTCATAAAATAAAACAATCATGTAGGAGAAACCATTGTTCAATTGGCAGGCTTAAACTACTCTTCAAGTGGAGAAAAACATATTTTACTTGGAACATAATTAAGAAAACATATTAGCGGTCATTGGCTTAAGATCGTTTCAGTCACTGACCTGGATTTCATATTATAATGAAAATCCATGATTTAAGTTTTGGGAACTCACACTAAAAGAACAGTTTTTCAGTTTATTTCACCTTAAAAAGTCTGGTTTTCATGCTACAGGCAGAGCAGTTTTGGGGAGAAGGTTTTAAATCATGTATTGGCTGTGACCTATTATTTATACACTTTAAGAAAGAATGAAAAATACCTTCAAAAAGGAATTTATATGACAGTGCTAAGTAACTTCAAACAGTATGTTTATTCAAGGATAGACTAAATGTCTATATGCTTAATTGTTGGGAAGATGGTTACAAAAAGTTTCAAGAAATATGAAAGGAAAGAAAATGTTGAATTTCCAGCACTTGCTCTCTGTAGTCATGGACATGGACAAGCATTTCTGATAGATATATTTAATTTTCCTTAGTGATTCATTGTGCAAAGTTCTTTTAATGTCTCCAAATGGAACAATGGAAACACATCAATAGACCTGTACAACAGTGGACAAAGAGACGGGCTAGTCTTTGGGGAGTGAGAGAAATAAAGGACTGCATAATATCCTCTACTGCAGATAGCTACTAGCACATGAACCAAATTAAAATAAACAAAGAAAAAAATACTAATTAACCATATCATAATTCAGGATCTCTTGTTTGTAGCCACACCTGCTGTTAACAACTTTGAGAGAGCAAGAATAAGCTCTAACTCTTTAGTCAAGTTGGAACAGGCTCATATCTGTGGGTCCTGACAATATACTAAGTATACATAGTATAAATACCTATATGCAGTATGGTTAATATAACTAATTGATATTGGAATAAAAGAAATATTGTCTGCCTCAACCAAAGTATCACAAGGTATATTACGTGACATATTGCTGTTATTGAAACTAAACCCTGTGTATTCAATGTTTAATTTAATTCAACAAATTCTGATATTGTTGGAAAACAAAATGCTCTTAAATATGATGGGCACTGACGTACCAACAAAGTAAACAGAAGAAACTTGTGGTTGAAGGAAGAAGGACTACCAGCATAGTGATTTTGTTTTGCTAGCCTCCTGAGAAAAGATAATTCTAGAGAAAAACAACATGCTTAAGTCACTCAGTCTGTGGAATGGTACTGTCACCTTAACTGATGCAATCCACAATGAGTATGGTTTCACGCTTACAAATATGTCTTAAGAGAGAATTTAGTATGCAGTGATTTTGTTTCTTTTTTATTCCTTCCCATGTGATATATATATATATATATATATATATATATATATATATATATATATATATATATTCATTGAGTCAGGATCAATCAATCAAACCCAAGTTATCCATACAACCCGTCTTTCCGGCCATCTTGCTTTTCACCCCTTTGAAGCAAGTAAGTAGGCCATCCGACATTTACATGAATTCCTGTTATTCAAATCTGGTACTCAATTGTGTCAGACACTTTAATTATTTAGCCATCTCTTTATGATCGACAACAATAACTTTTATTGAACTATATATGTAAGTTGTCTTATTTTCGATACAGCCTGTGGTGAAACTAAATCAACTTATTATAATTGGGAAATATCTGTATAGGAATAATTGTCTGCTTTTCTTTCCTCATGCACTTCAGACAGAGATATCTTCATGCCATCAAGTGTGATTGTACTCTAAGTGTCTATTGCTAAACCAACTAATATTTATCATGGCTGAAAGAAATTATATGCATTGGTCCTGGAAGTGCTGTCTGTGGTAGTAAGTGTGTTATCCACAGATGAGATAGAGAGATGTCAACTCTATGGATAATCTCAGAAAAACTTTCTTTTAACTCTGCTCGTGGATATTCAAACAGCTTATAAAACATTGGATATTTATCTTCATTACATGACTGGCCAATGCAATTAAACAGAGGTAATGACTATTTCATTGTGTTAGATACGATGTGAAATTAATATTATCCTTTCAGTTCATTTGATCCTCAAGCTGGCCAAGAAGGTAGTTTATGAAGCAATATGCTCTGTTTTTCTTTGCATTTGGAATTTATAATTGAAGAATAGCTTATTAACAAGTTATTTCCTAGCCTCTGAATTATCTAACAATGAAGATGGCTTAAATATAGGTGACAAAAGGGTAATAAAGTAATTCATTTTTAAAATATGATTTTAATTGAAGTAACGTTAAATATCTTTCCCTTGATTTACTCCCTTCGGCCCATTCTAGTTCCCTTTCTTCCAATCCCTTCCCACAGACCAAATTAAGAACCTCTTTATTTTATTATTGGTGTGTGTGTGTGTGTGTGTGTGTGTGTGTGTGTGTAGATTTCTGATGAAAATAATTGACATGGTAAAAGATCCACCCCAAAGTGCATGGCAACACGTTGTTGGGCTGGGCAATGGGCACTATAGGAGTAGAGAAACTGAGTAAAGTAGTAAGTAGTAGTAAGTATACTTGTTGCCTGTGGATGCTACAGCTAGTTGCTTTAAGATCTTACAGTCCAATGTTCAATGCTGTCATGAATGCAATTTGCAACGATAAGCTAAAATAAGACATATTCCCAAATATTATTTATAAATGTTCTTTTACATTTAAAGGGGAAATGATATAGATATGAATAATTTGCATTGGTATATATCTTGGTTTATTGATATGTATATTTCTGCTCTTGATTAAGGTATTGTGATTGTATAGTTCATTTAAAAATGTAATGTATAATTAAAAAATACAGGTTAATAGATAATCATCTATAATAGTCAAGCTTGTAGTCATGTTAGTTAGATTTTTCTAGGTGTACAGAGATATATTTCATTTGGATAGGTATTCTTCAAATCTTTCAGACACTTTCAAAATATGGCATTTAAAATGTTTTAATATCTTAGAACTTTTCATGACAGTGAGACACATTTGTTCTGGAAGCACCAACCCACTCATATAAAAATGGACATCAACGAGGCTCCTTATGGAATTTAGTAGCCATTTGGGCTAGAAATTGTGTTTGCTTAGACTGATTGATGGTATGCTGTATGAACTGGACATGCAGAACCTACAGAGAAATGACTGCTGAACTTGCCTAAAAGTGATCCTTTGGAGTTCCTGCTTTATGAAATAGTCTGTTAGACATTCTGCAGGACACAGAAAAAAGTGACTGACAAACTGCCAATATAGGTTGAACTGTCTTAGAAATTTCCTGCTTCATGGAAAAGTCTGCTGGATGCTATTGGCCTATTGGTTGAGGATGGGTGGGCCAATGTTACAGAAGAAATTTGGGTGACTGTCCAGGCTGCAAGATATCACTTTCAATTCTTCAGTTTTGAAAGTGTTTTACAATGCCCTTCCTGTTTATTTAGGTAATATTATATCCTTCTGGATTCACTGATGGAATTGAAGAATAAATAGTAATAATATAGTTTTCCTTAGTTTTGATAAAAGATACAGTAGATATAAATATTGGATCTGTAATTCTTACTTGATACATGTCTTGTTATATATAATTTTACTATGTTAAAGTTAAAACTATCCTTTGTATTTAAACAGAAAAAGGCAGGTGATGTGGGATTCCCCTCTGTATGCTGTGACTACCATTGGTTAATGAAGAAACTGCTTTGAGCCTATAGCAGAGCAAAGCGGAACAGAGAGAGGCAGGGAAAATAAAACTGTATTCTGGGAGAAAGAAGGCAGAGAAGAGACACCATGTAGCCCTGCCAGAGACAGACACTGGGGAAGGAAATTTACCAGGTGAGCCACAGCCATGTGGTGATATACAAATTAATGGAGATGGGCTAGTTTAGGATGTAAAACCTAGCCTATAAGAAGCTAGAGCTAATAGGCCAAGCAGTGATTTAATAAATACAGTTTCTATGTGGTTATTTTAGTTCTGGACAGCCGGGAACAAACAAGTAGCCTCCTACTACAATATATTTTTTGTCTCTTTGTGCTGTATAGAATAATTTGTGTAATGACAGCAGGACGGCAATTGAAAGCTTCGGAACACAAAAGAAAATGTACGAAGAGCTACAACAATTAAAGAAACAGGCTCATTTGTATGTTTAGCAGGTGCTGAACAATGCAAGGTTATCTTGCTAACCAAGTAACAAAATACATTAACATATTAAAAACTTTTGTCTTCCCATTAATCAAGGTTAACACACAGTCATGAAAATAGAAAGAAAGAAAAGAAAAAAGTAAGCTAAAATTTTAAGAAGAAATTCTTTTTACAGAGAGACTAAAAAGTAGGCCAAAGAGACATGATAGACCTTGCCTCAAAAGGAAAGGCAGTAAACTAGATAAGAATTGGTGAACCAAAGCTGCAGTTGTGAGAGCCCTCAGACAAGGACAAAAAACGACCAATATTCAGAATAAATCTGTGGGACACTCTTTAAAATTTACTTAGTGCATTTAGCACTGCTCCAAATAGGCACACGCTTTAATATAGTTTTCTTACACATACTCATTGAAGTCTCCTTAAGGTTTTTCATCGGTTTTGCTTTGTAGTGAGAAGCAAGATACTTCTGATATCCAGCATCTTGTCATCATAAAAGATTCGATATTATCAACTTCTAAAGGGATTTTTTTAAAAAAATTGGCTCAGAGTTCTGGAGATTTCGGTGTTAGGAGGGTGGGTGATTTTGTCCATTGCTTTCAAACAGTTAACCAAGCAGAAAGCCAGGACAGAGTATCTGGGGGAGCAAATATGCTTCTTTTGTAGGTGGGCAGGAAACTGATTGAAAATAACCTAAGCAGAGTACCCATCAGCATGAAAGGGCTACGCCCATCAGAACCCCTCTCTCAAGCTCCACATTTAGCAGCTTTCAGCTTAAGCTGGAGATGTAGATTTAACTGTGTACATTTGGCATATTCTAGCTCCAAATTATACTAGTGGCGCACAGTGAAGATTCAACTGAATAGTTTGTTCAATATTGCATGCATGGCTTTCCTTTCATTATGATATTTGGAAATGAACTTACAGAACCACAAGAGAATGATACTGTAAGCAAATAATGTGGCTGTTTTTGCTACTGCTGATTATACCTTAAAGTAATAAAAATCAGGGTGCATGGGCAGGGGAGTTGGGACCAACATGAGCTACATAGCAAATTGAAAGCTATCTCATGTTAGAAAGTAGAATCCTGTCTGAAAAAACAATCTTTACTAGTTAACACAGTTTTCCTTCACGTTTATACTTATTAGTTTTGACAACCTGTAGGTAAAAAAATCTTCATAAAATATCATATATATGTATACATACATACATACATATATACACACATATATGAAAGAAAAACAATAGAAATTATAGCAATGTATATCTAGACTTTAATACAGTTCCTCATGTTGCGATGATTCCAACCATAAAATTATCTTCATTGCTGCTTCATAACTAATTTTCCTACTGTAATGAATTATAATGTAAATACCTGATATGCAGAATATAGAACTCCTGTGAACGTATCATTTGATCGCCGTTTACAACCCATAGTTTGAAAACCACTGGTGTGTATGATCAGCAATTGTGAAGTTACTGTAAATGCATAAAATATAGTAATAGCTTTAATAACTGGACAGGATAATTTGATATTTTGTCTCTGTTATTTCTGTTTTTTTCCTGATAGGTGAGAAATACAAGTCAAGTGTGTTTTTATGTTTTTAACATTTGTAGGATTTCCATAAACCGTGAGAAATATCTTCATTGAAAAAATCTATATATACTTTAGATTATATACAAATATTAAATTGCTATTGAAAAAAAATATTTGCTTAACTTATGACAAAATCATCTATATTGTGACAAATTTCCACTAGCACTTTATATGTAGTTGTTTTGTCTTTCATAAGTAGCATATGAATAGTATTATAATGGCATTTGTATACTCATAAGGCTGAAAACACGCAAATAAATTATCTCAAGTATTTATCATCCTTTGTATTATTTTGACTTGGTGAATAAGAAAGAATGTAATAACTTCCAACTCCTTTGTCTCATATTAACCTATCCTTTTGTCTTCTTGATGAACTTGAACAAATTGGAACGATTTCTCAATTTATTGGCACGTTCAACTAAAACCTTTCTATTACATCCCGCACCAAATTCAGTATTTTTTGACATGCCCAGCATGCAGTCAGATCTAAACTTCATTAATAATTAACTTTCTACCCTCTTGAAGAAGTGGCTATTCTTCCTGGAAAGCTGAAGCGGTGAGGAAACACGGGATCATTCTTCTTCTGTTCACCATTGCTGCTTTTTTTTTTCCACCCTCGTTGTTCTTTGTACTTTAGACTTACCTTCTGATTCTTCTAGGGCACAAGTAAAAGGAAAAAGAGAGGAGACTTAGGCAATGGCCTACTCAACCAAACAGTACCAGCTTCCACTGGCTGTAAACAAACAACTGTCAACATGTGGGATTTGGGTATTATTTAAAAGAACGTCTCTTAGTATAGGTAATTTTCCTGTAAATTCCCCAAACTGCCTCTCCTTTTGGATGGAAGGAAACTCCTGGTATGGATATGATTGTTCAGCTCACCAGGTAATGGTAAAGATCCCGTTAGAATGGCCCCTAAATCAGGCATGATGGGATGCACCTGGAATATAACTATGTTTGTTCCTCTGGAGGCTGAGACAGCAGAACTACAATTTTCACACATCCTGACTTAGATGATATCTGATTGGAATGTTAAAGGGTAATAAATAAAAGAAGATTTTATATATAGTTAAACAGGCCTCCTTCCAAAGAGGACCTGTTGGTAGCACCCTTTGTGGAGAAAGCCTGACAATGTATTGGTATTTTTTTTTTTAAGTTGTAGGTTTTATTGATCAAACTACTCTGCAACTCCAACCAAAGAAATGAGCATAGAAAAAATAGCACTTAAAATACAGAATGTTTCACACACCAATAACTTTTAAAAATCTGCTAAGGTAGATGGGAAGAAAAAAGAAATCAAATTTCGTACTAATAAAAACCACGTGATTGTTGAAGAACAATTACATAGCCATAGCAATAAAACATCTCAACATTTACTTAACTAAGTATTAGGATGGGTGCCAATAGACAAAAATGCCAACATCCTGCCTCACATTAACTAGAGAGTCAACTAATCGAAACCAGTCACAGTGAAGTAGGAGATGACACAATTAATTGCTATTCTAAATAAGACAGAAATACCACTGCAAAATGTAAAAGCATTCAAAATGTTAGTCTTTTAAATTTTCCTAAACCGTATTCTGTCAGCTGCTGGCAGGAAGACTAACGGTTTGCCATCTTTGCATTAAATCTATAGCATCGATGCTTCCCTGGCAAACAAACAAACGAAACTACGCATGCTAGAAAGTAAGGTTTCACTTAGCCAAGAAAAATCTTATTCAAGCCCAAGTTTGTTGTCTTTTTTCACACTGCGTTTTATTGTATGCACGGAAGCAGCTGGGATCTGCAGCACCACAGACAAAGCACTGTGAAGTCCTGTGATGTGCTGGGGTGTGTCTCTGGAACCCTTCTTTTTCTTCATCATTTTTTTATTAAAAATTTCCATCTCTCCTCCCCTCCTCCTCCCCCCTTCCTCCCCTCCCTTTCACTTCCCATACCCCCACTCTGCTGCTGCCCCTCTCCCAAGCCAAGAGCCATCAGGGTTCCCTTCACTATCAAACAACATTGAGATATCATCTTACATCTGTCAGATTGGCTAAAAATCAAAAACACCAATGATAGCCTTTGCTGGAGGAGGATGTGGAGTAAGGGGTACACTCATCCTTGCTGGTGGGAATGCAAACTTGTGCAACTGCTTTGGAATGCAGTGTGGAGGTTTCCTCAGGAAATTTGGGATCAACCTACCCCCAGGACCCAGCAATCCCACGTTGGGAATTTACCCAAGAGATGCCCAATCATATTACAAAAGCATTTGTTCAACTATGTTTATAGCAGCATTATTTGTAATAGCCAAAACCTGGAAACAACCTAGATGCCCTTCAATGTATTGTTTCTTAAACAGTAACATCACCTCTGCCAAACATCTTGTCAATTGGATTCTTTCATAAGTTTGAGGGCTTTCTAGGCCTGTGAAAGCACAGAACCATTGTGCCCTTTCTCTGTGACATCAGGAAAAACAGACCCAAATAAAAATCACCTGAATCTCTTTCTCAGTTGAAAGTGAGCTGTAAATGTCTTCGTTTGTCACAAAGTCATGAAAGAAGTCAAAACCCAAACCAATAATGCCTCCAAACCTGCCTCAGTGTGCATAGGCTTTTCCTGTTCAAAAATGAAGGACTAAAGATTGGCGGATTCATTATTCAGTATTTCTCGTCATCATTTATAAGTGGCCTGGCTATTCCCAGGAAGGGGCTCTTAACGTCACAGCTCTGTCTCATAGGATGCTTGGAACTGAATCAGTAAAGTCCCATTTGCTCCCTGATGTTCATAAGCAAAATGGCAGCATAACCCAGAAAATACAGTGTTTAGTGGATTTTCAGATTTTCTTAAAAGAGCTCATGAAGATCATTCCCTCAAAACCGTGCACACAATTCCGATATAAGCCATAATAAACTCTTTTACAACGAAATATAAGTGAATAGATGATTTAAAATATTTCTGGAAATAATAAAGCATTTTATGTACTTATTTTGAAATAAAATGTAGCAAATAATTGTGTGTAAAATGCATCACTCATTGCAGAATTAGTTTATTTTCAAAGATTTTCTTGAAATGTGCAATTGATCATGCCATATTTAATATTATTATAGATTTTTGCATTTTTATATTGGTATAATTTAGTTCCAGCTGTGTTAGAAAGTGAATACCAACCACTATCTGAAGAAAACTAAGAGAGAAAGTGCTTTATCCTGTATCCTGAAATTTTATGGTCATTAATCATTTTTTACTTACCGTATTTTATTTCCTAAAGGCAGGCCATTTTGTATTCCAGTCTTACAAGAAGGCTTACAAGTTCATAGCCATGTCTTAGAATCCTAGGCATGGTTAATATTTGTTTACTTTCTCACAATTTTATTTCATCTTCTTTTTTCGCTGGATGTTATATACCATAAAGACCAAAATCTGAGAACATGCAAAATAGCACTTTACAGCTACTGAAAGCTATGATTATCCCAGCAGGAATACGAAGAATAAGGTCTGCAGGCAAAAGCAAGAACTGGAAATAAGTGGCCTGGGTTAGAATCGTGTTGTCTTGATTCTAGGATATTCTGGCCTTTCCTGTCATTGGAAACAAAGCATTGCTTCAGTGTTATCAAAGTGTCTCGTGGATATGTCTTTATAAACGAACATTTGTTCTCCTGGTTTGTACTTTGAAAGGCATGTTTTTTCTTGGGTCATCTGGAAGAGTTTTTTTCTGTCCCTATATGTAAATTGAGGAGGAATGGTTACATATAAGAATATGTTGAGGTCTGCAATATTCTGCCCTGAACTGAATGAGGAACAGAGTATCAGAGTCTACTTTGAAATAGCCACCGGAAATGATAGTACAGAGCCATAGCTTATACGGGGGATTTCTCTGATTATGTCATCATATACTGCATTTAAATGTTCAAGAATTGGCTGACTTCTAGCTCAGGAAAGATGAATCTCATTATCTGTTTAATGTTTTAAAATCACGTGTCTCTGTGTCTGTGTCCTGTTGATGCTCATGTGTTTGGGGGGGGCTGCATTGGTTTGATGTATGGTGTATGAATAGGTGCATGTTTTGGCAAGGCCTTAGCTCATAATGCTGCGGTAGAGGCTGCAGGAAGACATCAGGGTCTCCCTCTGTTTTCAATTGTATTGCCTATAATCCATCCTCCCTAAAATAAAAGCTCCTACATTCAGTTATGAGGGCAGTCCTGAAAGCTCATGGGATATGCTTCTCTCTGCTAAGTAACACAGGAGTTTCAGAAATGTACTACCATTTTACAGGGGGACTGAGATCTGAAAACTAGTTGGTCTCCAGGTTCCTATGATAGGCACTTCAAACCTGAGCCATTTTCCTAACTCCAGAATATTGGATTTTTAAAATGTAGTGTTGCTTGATTTTCTAGTAGCCCTATCTTATTTATTTATTTCTCCCATCCTGTTGACTATAAAATTTATCAATATATATATACTTATCAATCATTTAATCTTTTAATATGATACAATTGAATTTTAATTTTTAAAACTGATTGCATGAATGACCATCTGTCACTTTAAGCTATAATAGATATTATGTAATTTACGAATCACAATGGCGTTGAGCTCACTGCGGCAGCCTTTCATTACCTGTACTCTCGTGCTGTGCAGGGTTCATTACTTTAAGACATAGTAGGGGAATTTATTTAAGACGTATCATTAATGAGAATATTTGGGCTATTTATTTTACAGATATCACTAAATAAATTATGTACAAAATATGGCTTTATGTTGCGTAAATCATTAAAAAAATATTTTGTAATCTACTTTATGTAAACATTTTACTTTAGATCATTTTAATAAGCTAAACTCCTCTATGAAAGAACCCAAATTTTTATTTCATTATCTACATTTTCAATTGCATTTTACTGTTCATCTTTTTTAGTTCATTGTAGAAAATTTTGTGCTTGTCACATTTAGTCATTAAATGTGTTATGTTTTTAATATTGCTTGATTGATTAGATTTATATTCTATTGTTTTTTTTTTTTCTACTGACATTGGGACTTTAATTTCTTTCTTGTTTTGTTTTGATTATCTAGTTCTTGCCAGTGTTTCATAAAAACAAAATTGTGATTGAAGAGTTAATACTTTGTCATCAATTGTAACTTAATTTTTCCCAAATATTTGTCTGCTCAGAACTTTCCCTTTATATCATCCCAAGGTCAGCATTTACCCTCAATTGGTATTAGATATATTTTATTTATTTATATAATAAAATAAATTACTTGCAGTCAGCAATCAATGTAAATCCATTAGTTTTCATGTGCTGGGAATACTCATCCACTTTACACTAAACACAAAATGTTAGTTAGGCTTTCTATTGCTGTGGAGAGACACCATGACTGTGACAACACTTATAAAGGAAAGCATTTAATAAGAACTGGCTTACAGTTTCAGGGGCTTAGACCATTATCATTATGTCGGGAAGTATGGAAACACACACACCAACATGGTGGTGGAGAAGGAGCTGAGAGTTCTACATCTAGATTGGCAAGCAGCAGGAAGAGAATACCACACTGGGTCTGGCTTGAGCAACTGAGATCTTGAATCCAGCTTCCATGATAAACTTCCTCCAACAAAACCACACCTGCTCCAACAAAGCCGCACCTCCTATCAAAGTACCACGAAACTTTGGTTACGTTTCTCAACTCACAACTCGGTCAGACTTGCTCATTCCCAGTGGGTGTTTTTACACTCTCAACTCTAAGCACCCTGCTCACTTGCCAGGATATTTCAAAACTTCTTTCTGAGTCATCACATTCTTCGTATTCATGTTGTACCAATCTATATCCTTCTTCCAGCCTCATTGCCTTCCTCTCTTGTACGTATTTATGTAGTTGTTCTTCATCAGTGGAACCCTAAGATTTTATTCCCAGTCTTCCGCAGTACTTATTCTTAGTAGTTTCTATATTCATACAGTTCAAATAGTTCTGCCATGATTTAAACATATTTATGAAGTTCTGTCTTCTCATTTGAGAACTAGTAAGTTAATGTTTTCATTGCTTAAGTTTTTTTTAATTTCAAAGTTTGTTGTACTCTCCATTTTTCTCTTACATTACTCATGGAACCATTCTTGTTAAACATAAAAAATTTTATATACAAGGTCTGTTTTGTTATTTATTATTTCTTAATGTTTGTGTCACATGGATATTGCACTCAACTTCAGTGAAATCTGGTGGCTTTAATGCATTATTCAAGAAATACTTCTTTGTATTTTCACGAAAATAATCTTCACTCTAAATTTGACCAGAGATGCAACAAACACATATATTTCTTTAACATAAAAAACAATAACAAAGACAAAAAATAGAACATTTGATATCATAGATTTAGAAGACATTAATTGTGCTACAATTTCACAGCATATTAGCTATATGCTAAGACATGGTTTTATAATGGTAGAAATGGCTAGAACACCTGGAGAATGATGAACCTCATTTAATAGTACAGTGTTATTTATGGTGGGAATAATTTTAAATCCCAATGGTATATTAAAGTAGTTATTTTATTCTAGCATTTTAAACTGAACACATGGTAAGCTTAGAATTTGTGTCCCAGTTTGCATTTCATATTCACAGGACCTTTTACAAGCGTGTCATTTGCACTGATCCATTAGCCTTGCCCAAATTAGTCCAATTGTTTATAAGGTAATAAATGCGCGACAAAGCCTAGCATGTTTGCTTGTTCCACAATCATAGCACATGTTGATACAGCCCACCACAGCTGTATTTGTAGATTACAGACCATTATGCAAGTTGTGCAATATCTTTCTTTTATAACCCAATTTCTCTTCATTTGCATGTGACTTTCTGGATCATAAAATTAGAACTTTTCATGGCCCTTCCCTGGCTGAGATGAGAAGAGAGGTTTTAAAAATATGCAAATGCTCAGATGCACTGGCAAATGGTTTGTGTAAAATGTAGTAGTAAAATATTTCATTAACTTTTAATTCAATTGAAGATTTTTTTTCCCCTTGGGACTGAATGCCTTTAGATTTATCATGTATGAGGGAACACTATCTTAAATAAAAGTTTAAATGAAACCATAGAGTCAGGCCGTGCAAAACTGTATTTAGCAGACCTATGAAGGGCCCAAGCAGTTTGCCAAATGAAAAAAACAATCCGGCATCTATTTCATCCCCTCATTAATTGTAAAACATTCACAGCTTGTCAAAGTCATCAAAACCTTCCTTGTATGTCCATACACACACAGACTTTTGCTATGATAAAGAAAAGAAATAGATGAGACCAGTTTATTCACTTATTGAATTGCAATAAAATTCATAGCCTAAACTATCATTTGGCATTATCAATGAAATGATAGATCTAAGATAGCTAACTTAAACAGTGTTCTTATGCGGGCTCAAGGGCGATGCATGAATCTCTCTAGGAAGGGAAAGTTGAAAAGGATATCATAATGGATGCATAAGGTGTGTGGTGTAGGAGGGTGGAGAAGGAAATAGGATGGACCAAGAAAGTTGAAAATGGAGGGGAGAAGAGTATTGCTAGAGACAACTGGAATAAGGGTTCGTCTCAGAGATGAGTTAGAACCTGGTACAGGGGAAACTCTCAGGAATCTATAAGGGGTGAGGCTAGTTAAGACTCCTAGCAATGAAAAATATGGGAGACTGAAACTCATCATCTCCGTTAACTAGACAAGACTCCATTGGAGTGATTGGGAAACACCAACCCAACCACAAAATCCTTCAACCTAAACTTTGTCCTGCCTCCAAGATGTTCTGGGGTAAAGGAGGATAAGGAATTGTGAAGTGGCCAACCAATGCCTGGTCCAACTTGAGACCCATGACGTAAGAGGGAGCCACCCCTGACACTATTTGGAGAGCCAAGCCAGTGGCTGGATAGCCCAGACCTTAGGATAGGATCAAAAAACAACTTAAATAAGTCAATGGAATAATTTCAAATGAATATGTTGTATCATAGATTGGTGCCTAGGCAAACTGTCCTGAGAGAATCTTCATATAGCAACAGAAGGAAATATATATAGGAACCAACAGCCAAATATGAATAGAGCTATAGAATAGCTGTGAATGAAGGGGAGAGATTTTAGGGATCCAGGGGCATCAAAGACACCACAAGAAATGTCACAGAATCAACTAACATGGGCTCATAGAGCTTTACAAGAGTCTCACCTGACAACCAGAAGTGCCTGCATGGGACAGAACTAATTCCTTTGCACATTGTGTCATGTACTCTCTTGTGAGCCTAGTTCTTATTTTAAAACTTGATCTAACATGGCTGGTTGATATCCATAGAATACCTAACCTTCTCTGGAGGGAGAAATGGAGGAGCAGTGAACAAAAAAGTCAGATGGGAGGAAGAGAGGAGAGGAGGGAGGGGGCAGTGTGGTTCAAGTGTAAAAAAAATTAAAATAATATTAAAATCTGATTAAATTTTTTTAAAAATAACTGATGATAAAACTCATGACCTTGAATTCAAAGAGTTCACAGAATTTTAAAAGGACATGGATAGACAACTAAAGGAACAAAATTAAGAGGACAGGAATAAACTCTTTTTTAAAGTTCAAGCAAATAAGTACAATGAATGGATAAAATATAGACAACAAAGCAGGAAATAAAAATTTTATTCAACAAAGATATGGATAATCAATAAAACATGAACTAAAATTAATCTGAAAGTTAAAACCTTAAGGCATCTAATTAGAAAACAAACAAACAAAACAGAATACCTCTTTGTATAAAACCTTACCAACAGAATGGACTAGGCCGAAGACAGAATAATTCGATCTGAAGATCAGGAAGAGGAATCTAATAACTGGCCAAAGAAACTGAACAAATCAAAACAAAGAAAAGCAAAACAAACAAAATGTTCAAGTATGGAATATTCAAGAACTATAGTTTACCACAAAAAAAAAACAAATAATAAATTGCAAAATAAAAGAGCTGGATTATGGGTCAAAGAAAATATAGACATGTTTTAAATAAAATTATAGAATATAATCTTAAAGCTTTAAGCAAAGTGATATATATATATATATATATATATATATATATATATATATATGAGAAGAGGAGATACAGAGAAAAACAAATAAGCCCAGAAAATAAATTCCACAAACTATGCTATAATTAAAATAGTAAATATATAGGAGAAAGAAAGAACACTGAAAAAAGCCAGTGAGAGAGCTCAAAGCATCTATAAAGGAAGACCTGTCATTATTAAATTGATTTCTTAGTAGAAATTATAAAAGCTGGAAAGGCTTGTAGAAAAATGATGAATGACCTAAAGAACACAGATGCCAAGCCAGACTATTTTAACAAGCAAATCTATCCATCACAATTGATAGGGAAGGACATATTTTCCATGATAATAACAGAGTAAATTTATTTATGACTAACAGCCAGTCCTACAAGAAATAATGGAAGATATACTTCAAACTTAAGTGAAGAATAATCCTATCAAATGGAAACAGATTTTTCAAAAATGCTAGGACATCAACCCTGCAAAGTAGGACTAAGAAAGAGGACACCATAAAATTAACAAAATGTCAACCATGAATACATATCTTTGAATAATAACTCTATGAATAATCTCAATTACCCAAACAAAAGAGTCATGATTTCTAGTTATATAAGAACAGAGAATACATCTTTTTGCATCCTACAAATGATACATCACCTACAAGTGCATTAGAACAAAGGATAGAAACAAGAATTCTAAGCAAATGAAACCAGGAACAAGTAATGATCATTATTCTCATATCTGACAAAATACACTTCAGGTCATTTCAATCTGAATGATGTAACTATCTACCAAGAGGATAACAATGATCAGCACCAAGCTAGAGTGTCAACACATTTCACAAAACAAGCATTAGTAGATAGAATAACAATTAACCCAAAACCATTAGATTTAATACCTCAACTTTGCGGTAGATAGGCCATACAGAAAACAAAACAGAGAAAGATTTGACTTAAACAATACCATTAATGCAATAGACTAAACTCTCATCTACAGGATATTCTACCCTAATGCTATGAAATAAACATTGATCTCATTAGCTCATAATACTTCCAATACAACAGACCATATTCAAGGACTCAAAAAAAAAAAAACCCTCACCAAATTTGGAGAAATATATAACTCACATGTATTCTATATGAGCAGAATGGAATAGAGCTTGGAATCATCACCAATAATAACAGCAAAAAACATACAATTGGAGATTAAACAAGATACTGTTGAATAATGATAGAGTCATTGAACAATAAAATAATTGTAGTGTAAGATAAAAAAAATACAAAAATTTCTGGGTTACAGTGAAAGAAATGCTAAGAAGTACATTGATAGTTTTAAATGCCTCCAAAAAAGTATCAGCAAGAGAGACAGAAAAAAAATAGCCAAATTCCAAAGGAGTAGTTGGGAATAATAATCAGACTCAAAGTAGAATCAATACAAGATATATGCTCCAGGCGTGCTGTTCTTGAATTAAGTAAACTTGTGATCTCTTTTTAATTACTTTTGTGAAGGCTTTCTTTACGATGTTAAGTTAGAGTGGCAAAAACAGATATTCTTATAATAATATTGCTGGTTTTAAGAAATGCCTTTAATTTTAGTGTCTTCCCTTATATATGCAATGGGACTTTTCACATATAGTACATATAAAGTTATATTATAAATTATTCTATGCCTAATTATGATTTTTTTTTCTGTAGAGATATTGATAGTTTTTTTTTTTTTTTTACTTCTGCCATTAAAATGTATTTTATTGTTTTAAAAACAATCTTTTCTCATTTATATACCAATCTTAGAACCCACTCCCTCCCTTCCTCCTGCTTCGCCAACTTTCCCCATTTCCCAACCATCTATTCCTCAGAGAGAGTAACCCTTCCTATGCGGGGCAGGTGGAAGGGTCAACAAAGTCTGGCAAATCAGTTTGAGGCAGAGCTCCCCATATATAGGCTGAACAAGGTATCTCTCCAAAGAAAATGGGCTTCAGAATGCCAGTTCAAGCACTCATGATAAATCCTGGCCCCACTGTCAGTGACCCTAAAGACGCCACCAGCCCACAACTCTCACCCACATTCAGAGGGCCTAGTTTTGTCTTATGCCTGTTTCCCCCACTGTCAGTCTGGAATTAACAAGCTCCAATTAGCTCAGTTCATCTATTTCTGTGGGTATCCCCCTTTGTTCATATTATTATTCCTTTCTCCCTTCAACTTGACTCTGGGAGTTTTGCACAGTACTTAGCTGTGCATCTCTGCATCTGCTTATGTAAGTTGCGGAATGAAGGTTCAATGATGACAGTTAAGGTAGTGATCAATCTGACTACAGGGGAAGGCCAGTTGAGGCAGGGATCCACTATTGCTTGGGGTTTAGCTGGGGTCATCCTGTGATTTGTGGGAATTTCCTTAGTGTCAGGTTTCTCGCGCTAACCCCACAACGGTTCCCTCTCTCGGGATATCTCTGTCTCCGTCCTTCCCCCATCTCAACTGTCCCCTTTCCTTCGTATTCTCCTCCCTCCTCGTCTTCTCCTTTATTCCCATTCCACCGCCCCTCCACTGCCCCATGTTCCCAGTTTTCTCCAGAGATCTTGTCCTTCTCCCCTTCACAGCATTTCTCCTTGTTAAGTAACTTCTCCAAGGTAGTGAATTATAGGCTGGTTAGCCATTGTTTTATGTCTAATATCCACTTATGAGTGAGGTACATACTGTATTTGTCTTTCTGGACTGGTTTACCTCACTCAGGATGATTTTTATCTGCTTCCATATTTTTGCCTGCCAAATTTCAAGATGTCACTGCCTTTTTACCTCTGAGTGTACTCCATTGTGAAATGTATCACATTTTCTTTTTCTGTTCTTCAGTTGAAATACATCTAGGTTATTTTAAGGTTCTGGCTATGATGAATAGTTGTGCTATGAATACAGTTGAGCAAATATCCTTGAGTGTACATTCTTTGGGTATATACCCAAGAGTGATATTGTTTGATCTTGAGGTAATTTGATTCCCAATTTTCTGAGTAATCGGCATACTGATTTCCAAGGCGGCTATACAAGTTTGCACTCCCACCAGTGGTGGGGGAATATTCCACTTACTCTGCATCCTCTCTAGCATAAGCTATCCCCAATGTTTTTATTTAGCCATTCTGACTGGCGTAAGATGGTATCTCAGAGTCATTTTGATTTATATCTCCCTGATGGTTAAGGATGTTAAGTGTCCTTCACTCATTAAAGATTCTTTTACTGAGAATTCTCTATTTAGATCTGTACCCCATTTTAACTGGATTATTTGGTATTTATGTTTCTAATTTCTTGTCTTCTTTATATATTTTGGAGATCTGTTTACTGTCTAATTTGGGGTTGGTGAAAGATAAGTTTCCCATTCCAGTTGGCTGCTGTTTTGTCTTATTGCCTGTGTCCTTTGTCTTACTGCAAATAGAGTATTCTCTTAACTAATTGATGAAATCCACATTTGCCTATGAATATGAAAATGTATATTTAGGCCGAATGGTGGGGGTGCACGCCTTTAATCTCAGCACTCGGGAGGCAGAGGCAGGCAGACCTCTGTGAGTTTCGAGACCAGCCTGAGCTCAAGAGCTAGTTCAAGGACAGGTTCCAAAGCTACAGAGAAACCCTGTCTCCAAAACATGATATTTAGACATCAATTATTTGAAACAGTAGCAAGTCCCGATCTAGTTCCTATGCTCTCATCAGCCATTGTGTTTGAGTGGGTTCATAGTGGCCTACCATTCATGGATTCCATCCTGTAGAGAAAACCTCACATCCAATTATCAAGAGTTTAGTTATCCTGATAATTTTGCATCACTGTTGTGCGATGAGTTTCTCTTGCCTAGAGGTTAGTACCATTGTTTATAGCATCCATTGATAAGAACTTATTTCTCCCTTGGCTTTCATAGAATGTTCCAGAACTAGGAAAGCTCATGCCAGGAAGGAAACTTCCATCTCAGATCTGGCTTGATTTCTGTATATATTGAAACCAAAATATATGGTATTCTTAGCAACCAAAAGGACAACCCAAAGGAAAAATAAGAAATTGTTTTAAAGACTTCAGGTGCCTCCCCAACTAAAAACTAAAAAAAAAATTTTGTTGTTGCTCTTGTTTAGCAACCTTCATCTTCTAGAAACATAATTTCCCATCCCTTTCATATTTTTGCCTAATCAATTATATTTTTCCGTTGATTTTCATACGGTATATCTCTGTATGGCCATTTCTCTTTGTTTAATTCAACTCCATTTCCCATATCCTTTCTAACTATCTCTTCCCATTCTTCAGTGTTAAGCCTTTTCATCCCCAGTACCTTTCTCTCAATTTTCATATTGCCTTTGTTGTATACTAAATAAACTCCTTCAATTTGTTACATCTTTTGTGACCCTTTATCTTACTTCGCTGCCTTTCATGTCATACTTAATCTTTTAGCTTACTAATTGTTCCTTAAGTTGTTCCCAGTCTATATTTGATTAGAAAGATGATAGAATTCTTATATTTAGTTATATGCTATATGTCTCTTTCCCTGTTTCTGTCACTGCTGTTTATTTAACTAATTAATAATATTTCTGACTCATATTGCCTGAGATTTGTGATTTTTTTCATACATTTGTAAATTTTTGTCCCCTTGTATTCTGGTAGTTTATATGTTCTTGGTATATTACTGCAAACTATAATAGAATTTAAGAGACTGGCTTTTGATAACTCATTTTGGATAGTAATCATATAAAGGAAACTAATTTTATGACATTGCTTATGTCAAGAAGAGTCACATGAATAATGCATCTGATCAGCAGTTAAAATGTTCTGTCCCACAGGGATATTGCCACCAAAAGTAAGTGCTGCACACTGTGCTCCCTGTCTGTGCTCTATGCGCTACAATACAGTTCGCGAGCTTCGGGCAAGGGGCTGGAGGTTGAGGAAACACACGCAGAGACAGACAGCCACACGGACCTCCAATCACTGGTACAAAGCCCTTCTTTAATAGCACCATGAGGCTTAAATACCCTGCAGTCAATGGCCAACAGGTGAAAATCCCATCCTCTGATCCTCTAGGGAAGGCACAGCTTTTTGTAACTCCAATTAGAAGGCTCTAGACAGGGAAAAGCAGCTGAAGTCCAGGACTCCTATTGGTCCCAAGAAGTAAGTTACCAAGTGTGAAAGAGGAATGAAAATAACAAAATATTGAATCTGACTTCAGATGAAACACAAAAGGACACATGGCATAAGACTGAAGACATAAAAGACAGGAGTGACAAAGTCCCCAAAACTGGATGATATCAGGCAGGGTAACATACTGAGGAAACAACATAGAAAAGGGAAGAAATTTTCCAATATATTGATCTCCTGCCATGGAATAATAACTGTCACCTAATATGCTACATGAACATAAATATAATTGAAAAATATATATTAAGTAATTGTGTCTATAGTAGTATCTGGTATATGACTACAAAAGGAAAAATATCTAATGACTTAGGATTATATCTTTACAAATTCTATTTACTTATACAGAGAGTTATTTGATATTTCAAATGATTTCAAAATAATTTATTATTTCATTTTCTTGTTGGTAGACAATTCAGTTTTAGTTACTAGTGTGAGGAAACACCATGAATATGTTAACTCTTTACTGGACCTCTGCAGAAGAAAAGGAGGGAGGATTATAGGAGCCAGAGGGTTTGGAGACATTAGGAGAACTTGGCCAACAGAATCAATCAAGCAGGGACAGCTCTAATATTTACCCAGGCTAATGCAGGGCCTGCTGTCTGTATTGCTGCACTTGGTGATTCAGGAGCAACTCTTTAGTTCTAATGCCCCGAGGAAGAATATCCTGCCCTCCTCCCTTTGCAGCTGGCAAGGGGTTGGGGGATAAGAGGGCATATTCTATAACGAGGGACAGTTTGGGGGCAGCTCTCTTGCTCTCATGACCAAAGGCTACGTTCATCTGTGCCCCCACAAACAGGATCAGGTCTATAGTGCTGCCTGGGGAAAATGCTAGGCCTGCCCTACCTGCTGCTGCTGGTGGGAGAAATGCCAATTGCATTGCAGATTGCACAGATCATCATAATTCCAGTGGCAGTGTGGCCCTGAACCACCAACATGTCTGCAGGAAGCAGCCCAGATCCTGAGAGTTCACTCGGTCTTCAATGGTAACAGAAGACATGGGTAGTGACACAGACCCTGTCTGCAGTAGAACAGTGAACCCAAATATGGCCCATGGCTGCAGTTCCGGACCAGACAAACACCATGGCCCTAGGTGATAGAACAGGCCACCCAGGTCTTGATGACCCTTACAGCAGCGTTGACCTCTAACACCAACATGGCTCAGGTGTCAGCCAAAACTGCTGGCCTCTGCAAGGCCCTTGGTGTCAACAAGAGCCAAAGATGTCAACTCAGAGTTCAACTGCGACAGGGTCACAGACCCAGGTATAACCCCGGACAGCAGTCAGGGATAGAAGTCACCATGGTCCTGAGTGGTGCCATTGCAGAATTCCTGGACCAGCATGGCCTCTGTGGAAGCACAACCCTTGGATATAAACTTGGGATACACAGCGATACACAGGGCCGCCATTGATAAAAGGAGCCATGGACTTCGACACAGACCCCCACAAGTACAATAAGGCTTCTGGCAAAGTCATGGTCCTTGGCCGCAGCCCGGGCCTAGACAATACCATTGTCTTGGGAAGGGGTCAAGCAGGCCATGGACCTCAGCCCATTCCTGACTTCTCTAGCTTTCTCAGATCTTCTTTTCTCCACAGCATGTGGATCATTCTGCCTCTCTCTCTTCCCATTTCACCACCCTGTACTTACCATAGTGAGGCTGACTGCCCAATGCCTGGGGGGGAGGATTTACGCTCCACATTCTGCCCAGTGGCCCCTGGGTGCACTAAAAAGAGTAAATTATTTTTTTTAAAAAAATAACTGGGGATTTGTGTGAAATTTTAGACACTTAATTCCTTATTATAATGGTGGCGAGCATGTTGGTATGTTGGTAGGCATGGTTCTGAAGAATGAGCTGAGAGCTTTATATCCTGATGCTCAGGAAGCAGGCAGGGTCAGGGGAGCAGAGGGCACATGGCCTGGTGTGAGCTTCTGAACCCTCAAAGCCCATTCTCAGGGACACAGCTTCTCCAAAAAAGGCCACTAGGCAATTCCAGATAGCTTCCCACCTGGGGATAAAGCATGGAAACACAGGGTCCTATGTGGGCTAACCTCATTCAAACCATCGAGTAAGTCTTAGTTCTGCATGTTTTATACTATTCTTCACACTCTATTGTCCTGAGCATTCAGGAAATTCATAAGTTGCAGAAAACACTTAAATTTTCCTTTAATCGGATGCCTGTTTTCAACTCTCTTCAACCTCAATAATTAAATCTTATATTCAGCCACAGGTCGTTCCCTGCTCTTCTTGAATCAGAATGGGATCTGTCGCATTCTGAACAAGTAAAATGTGCTACGTGATGCCATATATGTTTCTGTGAGAAGTATGCATAGCCCTGTGGTGATATTTTCTTTGTGCTATAACTAATAAAGCTTGCCTGGGGATCAGAATGTGGAGCAAGCCCCTAGTTAGACAGAGAAGCCAGCCAGTGGTAGCACACACCTTTGATCCCCGTACTTGGGAGTTTCACGCCTTTAATCCCACTACTAGGGAGGTAGAATCAGGAAGGGGTCTGGCTGAGTAGAGAGAGGATTATAAGGTGGATGGAGGCAGAAGTTCAAGGATTCCATCTGAGGTTTCGGGGGGATGGCCATTCAACCTGAGGATTCCTTGAGACAGGATCACCCATTCAGTTGAGGACTCGCTAGAGTTAGTAACTAGGGGTTGGCTGCTCTATGTCTCTGACCTCTCAACTTTCACCCTATAATATCTGACTTCAGGATTTTATTATACACACCGATTAGAATTTGCTCTACATAGCTCTGCCATGTTATTCCATGTCTCCCCACACATTTTCTCTGACACCTGACAAATAGGAAGGTCTCAGGTGTGAGAAGCAGCAGCGACATAAAAAGACTAGATTAGCCATGTGAGCCATTTGTATTTCTCTCTTTCTTTCTTATCTAATGATACATCCATTTATTTGTCAGTTGATGAATTCAGTTATTTAGATGATGGGTTAGTTACTAAAAGTTGACAGTTCTTTACATTAATCTTGATCCTAAGTGGTATAGAACATTGGCATTCCTTGTGACCCATTATGGCCTCTTTATTCCCAACGAGAACCTCTCCATCATATCCTTCCCGATAATAGATATATTTCTGATCCTATATCAATTATCATTTTCAGTCAAACTGCTGTAGACTGAATAATATCTTAATTAGCAAAACACACAGAGAGTTAAAGTTGCCTTAGGAAATGAGAAAGTGGTATCTATTTAACAACAGCAACAACAACAACAAGCCAGTAGTTATAACATGGCGAGTACACCTGCCTGTCAGCAAAGATAAGCTCCAACTGAACATTCCATGCCTTATCAACATTCTCTAGAGCTTTGCTTATTGTATTTATTTACCACACAACAGGTTTCACAGATCTGGCTCTACATCTCAATTATTCATCAAAGAAAGGAAGTCAGAATATTTTCTTGTGTGATGACTACAATGAGGATATAAGCAACCGTGTTCACTGGTGACAGTAGCCTGTCTTTTGTTTTCTCAGGTATGGATTATGCAAAGGCAGGTTATACAAGGGCTTCTATGATAGGTACCTTTGATTCAAACTGAATTTTCACTTTATGGCAGCACGTGCATGAAGATGTTGGTGTAACTCTGCTTTTCAGTTTCAAATACAGATTAAAATCATTGCATAATATACAAACCTATGTGAAGCAATAAATGAAAAAAATGTCCGGAACATTCTCAAAGGAAGGCCTCAAAAATATTAGGTACAAGATAAGTTCCAACATATAGATACTCTGTTGAACTTGAATGCTCCCTTTTAAATGAGCCATCCTCCAGCACTCGGGAGGCAGAGGCAGACGGATCTCTGTGAGTTCGAGGCCAGCCTGGTCTACAAGAGCTAGTTCCAGGACAGGCTCCAAAGCCACAGAGAAACTCTGTCTCAAAAAAAAAAAAAAAAACAAAACAAACAAAAAAAACAAAAACAAATAAATGAGCCATCCTCCCTAACATCAACTTCTAATAGGAGCACATGAAGATATGTAATCCACTTCCAAAAATCATCAGAAGGAAAGACACTCTAGAAATCACGAGTCACACTTGGCAAGGGGACAAAGATAAAAATGCATAAATATATGCAAAAATAGAAGCAATGAGAGAATACTACGTCAGTGCTATTTTCCCAAGAGATATTTCCCTAGTGTTCCTTAATGGAGCATCTGGTTGCTATTCAGGATAACTTATCTGAGAACAAAATATTGTTGATAAGTGTCATATTAAGTATATTTAGCAAGGAATGGGACTGGATTGGGGGATCATTTTGACAGAGTTTTAATTACATATCCTTTAATTAAATAGTTTTCATTCTCATTATTAAAGACGGTACTATTAACTTGTTTCATACTGTCTGTTCATATTGCTCTTGAATGTTCCTGGGTATTCTCACCCAAAAGACTCTTCCTTCAGCCATTAGTAGTTCAAATGTAATTCTGGCATGCTTAACTTAAAAAAAAAAAAACAAAATACTCATTAAAAAATATATAAATTTTTCAGAAGAATTTTCTATTTTTGAATGGGACTTTTTCTTACACACATACCCCCATATGCATGTGCACAGATGCACACACAAATAAAGAATCTATGAAGTAGGTGTCCCAGGCTCAAGAGCAGGCCCCTGACAGTACGAGTCTTAGTTCATAACTACCAAATTGTGTTCATTATTGACTTCAGGCTCAAGCTACCTCAATTTCAGTATCACTTCATTGCTATATGAATCCATGAAGAAATGTCTCATACTTTGCTCCCCTTAACTCTTCCATTCGAACAGAAAAACCTAGAGTGAAGGACTCATTAATGCCATGGACAAGAAAGCATGACTTCTCTCAATCGAAATATATCACATCTCAGCTTTCATGATGAGCATCTGGAAAGTGACTTCACTAGAGCCCTGCTAAGGCAGACAATTTGGCATCATACTGTTGCTACTGGAGAGGTCTATGGAAGAATTAATGATGACCTCTCAGTATCTTAATGATGAAGATGAAAGGAAAGAAGTAGAGAAGGAAATAAAGCTTAAGAAATAGCTTTGGTGACTTGCCATTTATTTGGAAGAATAGAACAGCTCTCTTTCAAGAATTGATGAGTGTCCTTCTTGTGGATAATCAAAAGGGCAGTGTAATTAATAAGCAAGAACAAGCTTTTATTAGACAGAAAATGATATCATTCAAGAAAATTTATTGACACTATTTAGTTAATGTAATTTCTGCAACCAAGATGTTCGAACACTGTCTGAAGGAAATTTACTCCAACTTATATGAAAACATATTTATGGAATATAGCATGAAAAATATTCCAGCAGATGTTTCATATTTATCATTAGAAGGACAGTTGAGGGAACTGAAAGATGAACATACTTGTACAGTGTGTACAGACAGAGAAATTTCTATTGTATTAATTCTTTGTGGTCATCAAGTAATGTATCCATTTCCTAAAAAGTATCCCTCTTTCGAAGGTACAATCAAGGGGACTGTTAGTGCATTTTTTGTGGCAAATGCAAAACAGTCTTTAAAGTGTTGTTGCGTACCAAGAGTAAGCAGAGTGAATTCTGGATTCAACTGCTATATTCATAGTCTATTCTGCTTCAGAACAAATAATCCTGCTCTATGGAAGGTACTATTACATATTGAGTAATAACTTGTATAGTTGCAAGATAAGGTTTATATCTACAGGCTAATATAGTGTAGGGGTCACAGAAATGACAGGAAGAGTAGCCATGCTCACGGTATGTCATTTGAGGAGTTACAGGTTCCTGAAAGTTTGGATTCCGGGTTCTGTGTAGCTTAGAAGACCTGAAAACCAGAGACCCTTGGAATCAGCTAGAGAGCCCCATGCTTTCTGAGACATTTGAACCCGTAAAAAAATGAGTCTTTTGTTACAGGTATGTAGGATTTCTCCTATTTGTGAGATATATACTAATAAAGTGATTTTAAGAACTAGGTCAAATCTTGTGCTTCATCCCTCTTTACTTTTGTGTTTTATTTTCACACTGCAAATGGTGGCGAAAGCAAAAAGTAAAATACTAACTTTTAAATTTGCCACCATATAAACATTCATACCAACGAAATCATATTGAGCATGTATTTCATGGCTTTTTTTGTTTACTTACTGGACACTAGAAAGATGATGGAAACAGTTTATTATTCTGAATGTTTTGACTCAGAAAGCATTAAGTCATGCATGCCAACATGGTGCATGGCGTACTGGAAATATTTAACTTTATGCTTGATATTCTCTACAACTTTATTGCTATATCTATTACATAATCTATTACTCGTTAGGATTACTTTGTACAGTCAATTGTTGAGATTTTTATTTGTGGATACCATTTTAAACTTACTCTTGATTAATTGTTTTATTTTTGTATGTAGATGGCTATATATTTACAATTCTTACTAGAAATAAATAATTCAAGCATATTTTGGTTTACTGATATATTTGTCAATAAAATTTAAAAAAATTTTTACTAAATGTTTTCAAAATTACATTTCTCGGCAGGCAGATCTCTGTGAGTTCGAGGCCAGCCTGGTCTACAAGAGCTAGTTCCAGGACAGGCTCTAAAAAAGCTGCAGAGAAACCCTGTCTCGAAAAACCAAAAAAAAAAAAAAAAAAAAAAGAAAAAAAAACTGCATTTCTCTTTCTTAAAAACATTCTATAACTAGAAAAAGAATTAAAATGACTTAGTTTTTTAAGCAAAGTGACAGTCACTTCAATGTGAACATATCAACAAAACATTTTATGCATACCACCTATAATTTGTGCCTTAACTATTATAAGATATATGAATATGAATTCAAATATTTTAATATATCTTAATTTTTCACTTGAAATGAAAATTTTTCATATTATAAATTTGAGTTCTTTTCAAATAGCCTTAAAAATACATGCATATTTTTTTATTTTTATATGTATTACCATGAATAATATCAAAAGTAGACTCTGGATATTAGAACATAGATACACAAATGGCTATCATCTATTTTAATGTATATATAAATATCTATCTATCTATATTCATATAGATGGGGAGACAAAGACAGAATTTTTTTTTTCAATAATCAAATCAAATGTCTTTGGGGATGGTTAGAAACATCTAAACATCCTATATAGATTGATAGGAAAAATAGTTGGAAATTTAAGTAGATATTATTACTATAAAATAAATTTTCTACCCCACTGACTATATTCTGTAAAATCTTATATTTGAAAAATGTTTATTGCATAAAAATTATCAGATAAACTAATAATATGCACAAGAGTCTAAGACATAAGCATGTTTGTTGAAGCATACATGTTTCATGATAACATGTTTTATTTATGTTTATTTTTAATTTAATTTTATGTATACTTGAGGATATTCAATAGAAGGAAATTTATGCCTGGTCCTGTTAAACAAGTCCATTTTTAATGGCTGTTGAATTCAGAAACCGTAGAGAGAAGTTGTACTGCCATTTTCTAAGCCAATGTAATCCACAATTCTATTCTATGTACATCCTTATATTCACAAATAAGGTAGCTCTCAACTCTCTTTGAGGAAGGTTATTTTTACATCAGGCAGGGATTTTTACTGAAATTTATTTGTTAAAAAGCAAGAACAATTGATTGTGGTGTGACTGTCAACTGATACATATACAATGCACCGAAATAGAAGAATAGAGAAGAAATTTTTCAAAAACCAGGAGATCAGGACATCCATTGTAAGATGGTATCCTCTATATATAATGAGAAAGCTGCCACACCCTTAATATCTCAAAATACATGATTGCCTAAAAATGACACAGTAACAAGACAAGTTGATACACCAACGTGGATTAGGGAAATCTTACAAGGTTTCCTTTATGTATATGAGAGGGAGCAATGGGGACACAGAAGGAGCTGAAAAGTGGACAGAGGGAGCATGGACACAATATAAATACAGTACTTATTTTTAAAATTCTCATAAACAATATCAATTCATGAAATAGTAATCATGTGTAAAACGACAGACATTGGTGGAGGGTTGATGCCAGCTACCTATTATTTAATAGTTATTATGTCCAGAGCCCTATAATCTTATTATAAATTCTTGGCATTTCTACAATAAAAGACTGTTGCATATAACTTACTTACTATGGTGGTTGGAATAAGAATAGGCCTCGTAGGTCATAGATTTGGGTGTTTGTTCCCCAGGCAGTGGTGCTATTTGAAAGGATTAGGAGTTGTGTCTTTGTTGAAGGAGGTCTGACCCTGAGGTTGGGCTTTGAGGCCAGCTAATCAAGATGCAGAACTCTGAGACACTTCTCCTGCCCCATATCTGCCTTAGTGCAATCTTATTCTTCCCCATGATGAGAATGAACTAAACGTCTGAAACTTTAAAGAGGTTCCAATTAAATGTTTTCTTTGTGAGTTGCCGTTGTCATGGTGTCTTATCACAGCAGTAGAACACTGACTATAAACCCTTAAAGTTGTGCTAATTTTACAGATAAATACACCCAAAATTTCAGAAAGTAGGGAATGTGATAAATGTTAGTTCTGAACAATTATGGAGTCTCTTCAGAGGAGAATTACAACTAAGAATGAAATAAGAATGAATTCCAGACAGGTTATACATTTGTTATATTGGAAGTGAGTTAGAACTGACATAGATTATGCCTGCAAAGCATAAGTTCTAGATCTAAAATTTACAAATTTAGAGAAATAAGATATTTTTTTAAAACAATGGCATAGTGGCATATGCCTGTAATTTAATACTTGAAAGTGAAGACAGAATAATAAGTAAGTAGTTCAGGGTCATCTTCTTCAGAGAGAGCTTGAGGTAAATCTTGGCACCAGGAGGCTGTCAACAATAAGTAATAGAAGAAGAAAAATGATGGGTAGAGGAATATAGAAAGAAATAGAGAAAGAACGTAAAGACAGAGGGATGAAGGGAGGAGAAAAGGGACAAAATGATTAACAGAACAAGACAGAAAAGGAAAAAAATTCATTCATTACTTACAACTGGAATTGTAACACAGAAATTAATTACTTTTAATATTTTTAATAATTCATAGCAGTTACAGAATTAAATTCCTAAATTATCTTGAAAATCTCGGTAGATTTTTTAAAAAATTTTTTTTACAGCTTTGACCTTTTAATAATTCACTTTTGGGTGTACTGGCAATTCTTTCTATCCCTACAGGTTAAGGAGGCCATAAAATGAGAAGGGAATTGAATATCCAGTGAATTAGATACAGTATAAGAAAAGGCCAAAGCTAATTCTATGAAACCATAACTCACAAAAAAACACAAGATAACCAAATGTCTGAATGAACACATATATATTTTGTGGGATATTAAGGGGTAAATTTTAATCCTTGCTGATAAAGATGATTTAACTAAAGTCTTGATGTTGCAATCAAAACCAACCCGAAACCTGTTTTGCATTGAAATAATGTAAGAAGTGGAACTGAAGTGGTTGGTGCCAGAGGAAGCTGAGCCTGGTTCTGTGCTTCTGTAGGCAGACATGGCAGCAATGATGAAGGTGGCATTGGAGAGCTCCCTTGCAGGCAGTAATAAAAGACATTCTGAGGAAGTCTGAGGCAGGAGGGACCATGTTACAGTATATTTAACTTTGATTCATTCTGATTAAAGACTGATGTTACTCCTCTTTTTCGTATGAAAAACAGAAAATCCAGCAACGTGGATGATCCCCAATAATATCATCATCTCTGACTGACACTGCATCAGAATGGAAAACACTATGAGGTATTTTAAGGTTTGCTGGTGTGAATGGACTTAGATCAACCTTGTTTAAAAGTCATTTTATTTTTAAAGCGTGTGTGTGTGTGTGTGTGTGTGTATAGGTGTGTATCTGTGTGTATGTGTGTGTACACGTGCACATGGGTATATGCATATGGGTGTTAAGGTGTGACAGAGTACAGAATGTGTTTTCACAACCCTGGAGCTTGAGTTGGAAGTGATGGTTGAGAACTTCTGGACACGAATGTTGGAATCTTAACTCAGGACCTGTGCAAAAGCAATACACTCTTTTAACCACAGAGCTGTCTCCAGCACCTCAGAGATTTTAGGTAAAATTTTAGTAAATGATTTTAATTTAAAATAGCCACACTGTCACAAAAGTATTCATGGTCATACAAAATTAGCAAAAATATGAATAAATAATATTCTGATAAATTTATACTTGCTTATATAACAAAATTTTAATATAGTTTGTATAGTGAGAACAGCATGAAATTATAAACCAAATATAAATTACCATTATGCATTCTATATTAAATTGTGTGTTCTGACAGGATAGAGACAATTAACTCAAAAACTACTTTCATAAATATATTTTTAAAATTTTCTATAACAGCCGGGCGGTGGTGGCGCACGCCTTTAATCCCAGCACTCGGGAGGCAGAGGCAGGCGGATCTCTGAGTTCGAGGCCAGCCTGGTCTACAAGAGCTAGTTCCAGGACAGGCTCTAGAAACTACAGGGCAACCATGTCTCGAAAAAAAAAATTTTTCTATAACACAAAAATGTTGAGTATAAATAATAAGCTTATGCAAACTGTGAATAAAATCAAAACAAGAACAACCAATTTAAATAGTATGATTTAAAGATATTTGTGTTATCACATTAGTATCAATGGAATAGCACTAGAAATTATCAGACGTTGATAAATATATTACAGTCTTTTATGTTGGGAACAGTGTATAAGTCCAAAGTTATGGACTGACAGAAAGACATGGATACAGTTTATTTCTTGTACAATGATAATTATTAGAGAAAATATGTGATAAAATTGTATTTTTTCATAAGTACACGAAATAGATAATTTTAAATGTCACTAAGAGGGAATTATATATTTTGTCTATGTTAGATATTTTAATTATATTAAAAGTTGTCCTAGAAAAATAACTTATAGACAAATATATGTTATAAACCAATAGAGAATATTAACAGTTAATCTTAAAATATGTGTTTATCACATTATATATATTGGGTTTTCAGAAAAGGAAATGTAAGTTTAGATATATTAGAATATTGGAACACTTTAAACTATTTACTTAAAGCTATTAAATATTGAAATTTTAGTTGCTTTTAAAATGTTATGGGGAATATATTTTAAGACCAAATTTTTGCATGTTTTATTTTATGCTTTATGCACATAAGCATTTATGCTTAACTACTTAAAATCATTCACTAACATAAACTCTCTCAAAACAGTGATTCTCTCCCATGTGTGTGCTCAGAACCTCAGGATGTTAGCTCAGTCCAAGCAAAATAGCAAGAAATGAACAACTGTTTGGAGATGATCAGACATTTTGTTTAATGAATAATGTACAATTCAGTGAAGTAACTAAGTAGTAAAACATATGGTTACTACATATGAGGCCCACCAACAATTTGCAGAGAGAGAGAGAGAGAAACTGAAATCTTAACAAATGGGCACTTGAGATTTGTTTTCCCAAATCTCAACTCTAAATGTCTGATAGATTATATATATTCTGTAAAAAAAAAAAAAAAAAGCAAACCTTTAAACCAGGCATAAAACTTCAAAAAATACTTGACAATTTAATTTATTAAAATATCTGAACAAACTCTGCTTATTTCTAGTATGCATATTAACGTGATATTAGGTATAAAACAATTTTAAATTAGAAAACATAGAAGATACTACCTCGGCCAGAACATAGTCCCTTGGGATCTGAAATCATTACCTTTGAAGTGTGAATGTCTAATTGCACTACTTCTCTGAAGAGAGATGCTGTATAGATGCTGCCTTATGTCTACAGACTCAGGAAGTGGGAAATGAAAAGTTTGTAATGCAGGAGGGATTTATGCTAAGAAGATTCTGAGTTGTCACGATTAAAAATTTTCCACCCATTATGCGAACCCTATTGATCATGGCAGGAAGCGGGAAAGTGTGCAGCTCATTGATTTTCTGTGGCTACTGAATGCATTAGGTCTGACATATTTGATGGGTAGGCAGGTTTCAAAGGAAGCTTCAGTTAAGCTAATCTTAGTTCAGAGGAATATTCACAATGGAATAAGGAACCTTGTAATTGCAAGAGAAAATAGAAGAGTCAGAGGACTGTATTACGAGTTATATCAGCATAAAAATTAGACATGAGCCTTCCCGAGAGACTGCAGTAAAACACATCAAGTCTTTGATGCTGCTTTTCACACATGAAGCAATTACTGGGTAACTTCGGTTTTTCACCCTTCAGCCAAGAGAGTGAAAGCAAAGCAATTAGTAATTCTGTCCTCTTAGCTAAGGAGAGCTATCAGAATTCTATCAAGTTTTTTTTTTTAAATGTAACTGAAGAAATCAAATAATTGCATAGCACAAGTGATATTGATAGTATGCTACACCCTTTCAATTTAACATTTTATTTCTAATGATCTATTTCTTATTCCTTTCATTATTGTACTGATTCTTTGAAATAAAAATGTTCACCCATTATTAATATCATAGGATATCAAAGTAGATAATTGAATACAAAATTCAAGTCATAAAGGCATTTTCTACCTTGGGAATCATTCCCATTTTTAATTTAAAGCCAGAAACTGTGATCTAGTACCATGTGGGATACTGTCTCAGTGACATATTAATACAATGTCAGATTGCAATATCATGAATCAGCAATACACAAACAGTGTCAAAATCCTAGCTGAATATTTACAGTACATTAAGTAACATGATGGTGTGTATGCTTTAGGTGAGTCTAATTAAATTAGCATCCACTAAGTGGTCCTTGGTGCCCACAAACAAACACTGTGTGTTTGGCAATCAGCTTTCTCATTTTTCCAGGTCATTTAGCAGACAATCGTACAGGCAAACTTATGAGAATAAATGGGACCACACCAACATGCAATGCCATATTCCAATTTGCTGAAGTCTCCAGGAAATTCTCCCATTATTTGAGCACTAATGCATAACCTTCCTCTGCTTCAGGAATTTGACCTTCAACTCGGGTTTTAATTTTCAACTTCAAACTCGGTACATCAGTAATACAAATGATCATGCTTTGCGTTAATGCTTTACTAATTGGTTTTAATTATCATAGAATTGCATTTTTTACAATTACTTGTAGCTAAGATGCGTAGTTTGTGCAGAGAAAACTGATTTCCAGGATCAGCTCTGGAAAGAGAGTCAATATGGGATCTCAGACATGCCTTTGAAAAAAGTGAGGCTCATGAAAATTCATTCAAATGTTGATATTGTTTGTATAGATTAATGACAAAAGGTGGAATCAACTCTAGAACTTCATTTTATACAAAGGTTTTTTGCTAAATCTTGAAATGTCTTTGATACTTTTATTTCTCATTAAAATCTTATGAAAACATCAAGTTCAGATCATGAAACTAAACATCCCTTGATTGTAGAACCTTACAGCTGTGACAAAAATGCACAATTTCTTCCTTTGGGGATGTGTTTCCCTATGTTCCTCATAAATGATATATCTGAAAAGGAAATTTTTGTTTCTGGAATATTGTCTGCAGAAAGTCAGTCTTGATTTTTCTACATAGTACAGTTCATATGTACACATTTACATGTGATGATGGCTTACCTGCTATAAGGAGACTAAGAAAATAATAATAGACAGACTCTACTCTGAAGAATGTATTTTGCAATGATTAAGTACATAATAATGTCTAAGCATGATCAGAACCATCCCAAAGAGCCAATACTACACTGCAGTAGCTTGCAGCAGAGTGAAGGAGGGTAATATACAACACTAAATTATACCGTGTCCTGGAAACCAGGAGTGCGGGAAAACTGAACATCTATAGATCATGGGTGGACATAGTGTGGAAAGTCTAGCTATATGGAAGAGGTAGTAACTTAATGAAATTGGCAGGATGAGTTTACAAAAGAAACGAGGCTAGAGGCTTTGGTCATTCTCATCAAATCTTAATAGTGTTTTAAAACATTGACTTCATTCTGGTTTTGCTTGGTGTCTATGAAGTAGAAACAATGGAGAAAAGCCATAGACACAGATGTTTCATTTTATTATGCTGAGCAACAAAACAGGTTGAGAAAGAAGGAATGTCTATCTCACTAACAAGAACACTGATCATAGACACAAAAAGTATGATGGGTCTTTGATCAGGTGGTATTCTTTTTGTGAGATAATCATTATAAATTAATGACCTCTGGCCATATGCTACTTTTCGTAAAATATAGTCAGTAATAGAAAGAAAGTATTGGCCTGAAAAGGGTCAGTGGCTTCCTTATCTTTTTCTTTCTTTCCCCCCTCCTCTCCCTTCTACCAGCTTCCCTCTACTCTCTCCTCTTCTTCCTCCTTTTTTTCTTCTGATCCATCTTTGTCTGTTACTTCCTTTTTTTACCATTACAAAATGTCCCCTATATTTTTACTAGAAGTCCATTTATACATTTTTAAAGAATCTGGAAAAAATGCAGGATTAAAAACCTGTCAAGCTGTCTTAATCATCAACTTAAAATGGCACTAAAGTAGAATTCATGCCTGTGTTGGCACCTGACACTTCTCAGCTCTCCTTCCTCTAGGTGTCAAAAATCATTACAAGTTAATTGTGGTAATAAATACTAAGACAGAATAGTTGATGTGAAATAAAATGCAAATGAAGATCAGTTTTAAGCAGGAGGATTTAGTCTAAGTGACCTCTTGACAGGCATGAAAGGCTGTAGAAAGAGAGGTACATGATCTCTCTGCTCAGATGATTTTCACCATAAAAGGTTTATTTTGTTTTCTTAAATGTTCCTGACACTCTAAAGGCAAATCCATGGCAACAAAGTGCCATGTGTGGCTTGAGATCCTTGCCCCTTTAGAACATGAAGTCTTTGAATATCTATAAAATATTTTATTTCTTTCATCTGCAAAGACAAAAATATTGCCACAAATTTTTCTACTTCATTATGTGAACCGTCTTATCCTCCATCAAACCGAATGGACTATTCCTATATTTTCTATCATAGCTCTCTGTAGGATGATGTGACAGGTGATGTATATTAATACTGTATATTAAACTTACTCTTTGGTTTTTTTATGGAAAACTTCACAATTACATCTGCATATCTGCACTCCATAACGAAAGATGTATGATGTTAAGGGTATTAGAAATTGAAGTTCTTAGCTATTCACAGATTTCTTTCTATGTGTCTTGCCACCCAAGGTGTGGTGTCTTCAGCTTTTGTGGTTTTTGTTCTCAGTCTAATGGACAACAAAGATGATTAGCATGCAGCCTTACTGTGGCTTCCCAGACCAGCAATTACTATGGAGGTGTTTTTTCTTTTCTTTTTTTTTTTTAACAATTTTATTTTACATATCAATACCAATTTCCTGTCCCTGCTATCCTCCCATAACCCCTATCTTCTCTCCATCCCATCCCCTATCCTCTCCTCAGAAAGGGTGAGGCCTCACCCTCACATGGGGAGTCAACAAAACCTGTCTCTTCACTTCTGGCAGGATCAAGGCTCTCTCCGTATCTAGGTAGAGCAAGGTATCTCTTCATAGGGAAGGTGCTCCAAAAGCCAGTTCATGCACTGTTTCCAGTGCTAGTGGCTCCACAAACTGTCCAAGGCACATAACTGTGACCCACATTCAGAAGGCTTAGGTATTATGCAGGTCCCCCAGCTGTCAACGCAGAGTCAGTGGGCTCTCACTAGCTCAGGTCAGCAGTTTCTGTGGGTATTCTCTGAAGGCTTAAGTCACAAAAAATCCCATACCAGTTTGGAATTATGATTAATTGAATGGTTATTTATTTAAAAGGGAAAAACTTACAGATCACCGTCCCAGCCAACAGCCCTCTGCGCAATCAGGAAGGGAGCCTAGTCACCAGAAGCAGAGATGGAAGCCAGAGCACGAGTGGAGGGAAGTGGTCGCGTTTTTTTAAAGAGAGAGACCACGCCCCAATGGGCTGGTATCTCAGCGGCTATTGGCTGAAGGAGCGGAAGGAGCTCCTGCAACAATTCTCATCACGGTCTTGGCCCCTTTGCTCATAATATTGATCCTCCTTTATGACTGGACTCAAGGAGTTCAGTCCAGTGCTTAACTGTAGATTTGTGCATCTGCTTACATCAGTTACTGAATTAAGGTTCTATGATGACAATCAATGTGATTACAGGGGAAGGGCTGTTAAGCTGCTCTCACCTGGGCTCATCCTTGGGGATTCCTGGGAATTTCCCTAGTGCCTGCTTTCTCGCTAACGCCATAATGGCTCCCTCTTTAAAGGTATCTCTTTTCTTTTTCTCCCTCTCTATCCTTTACCCAACTCTACCTTCCTGATGTTCTCTTCCCTGGTCCCCATCTTCCCAGTATATACAGCTTTTCATACATTATTCTTCCATCATCATCCCTCACAATCCTACTGTTCCACCCTCCCCCATCCATCCATACTATCTAATCTACTACTTCCCTCCCATGAAAGGTTCTGTACCCATGTATATCTTTTTTTTTTTTTTTTTTTTTTTTTTTTTTTTTTTTTTTTTTTTTGGTTTTTCGAGACTGGGTTTCCCTGTAGTTTCTAGAGCCTGTCCTGGATCTAGCTCTTGTAGACCAGGCTGGCCTCGAACTCAGAGATCCGCCTGCCTCTGCCTCCCGAGTGCTTGGATTAAAGGCGTGCGCCACCACCGCCCGGCTACCCATGTATATCTTATTCTAAACTTCACTTCTGTTGGTCTATGAATAGCAGCTTTACTACACTTGATTTAACATTTAATCTTCACATATAAATGAATACCTGGAATACTTGTTTTCTGTGTCCAGAATACCTCACTCTATAGTGGCATTTCATTTGGATTTTAGTAAATAGAGCTTTCCTGAAAATAAGAGAGTAAAACAGCCCCGGTGGTCAGCCTTACAGACCAGGCAGTGGTAACGCACACCTTTAATCCCAGTAGCACACTAGTTGCTATAGATATTGGGCAGTGCATGCCTTTAATCCCAACCATAGAGAAGTAGAGAAGATTATAAAATTGGAGGAGAAAGCTCTCAGGCACTGTTTTTTTTTTTTTTTTCCCTGAGATCCCTGAAGGTAGGATTGCCATTTTATGGACTGAGGTAGAGGTAAAAGCCAGGGGCTGGCCGTTTTGCTTTGCTGACCTTCAGGTAGAACCCCAATTTCTCTCAATGAGTTTCTGTTAATTGTGCTTCATCACTCAGGATGACTTTTTTTGGAGTCCATCCATTTACCTGATAATTTTATGGTGTTATCTTTGTAATGACTAAGTGATACTCCATTGTATAAATATACCACATTTTTATTATCCTTTCTTCTGTTGGGGGAACAACTACCAGGAAGAAGGACGCAATGACAAATTTGAGTAAGTGTTCCCATGATAGGATGCAATAGCTTTAGGTATACGCCCAATAGTTTCATAGATGACACTTGAGGTCAATAGATTCCCATCTTCCAAAGGAACCACCAAAATGATTTTCGGGGGTTATACAGGTATGCACTACCACCAAATTTGGGTGAGGGTCCCCTTCATATCCTGGCAATCGTTAGCTATCACTTGTTTGTTGTCATGAGGCATAAATCATATCACATATAATTATATTTATTGCATATTAGACGTCTATCCCATATGCTGTTTCTTAATACCCTTTTTCATCTTGTAGGCTGCTGCTTTCTTTGAATGAGCACCATTTGTTGAAGATATTGCATTTTACAATGTGAACTTTTGCCCTCTTTAGCAAAAATCGGGTGATTATATGTGTGTGAATTTGTATCTGCAACTGTAATTTGATCTTATTGATCAACATATCTGCTCCCCCACCATACCATCCTTTTTTTAATAATAGCTTTATAGTATAACTTGAAATCTGGAATAGTCATACCTCTAGCAGTTCTTTTATTTTTCAGAGTTGTTTTGGCTATTCTGGGTTTTGATGTTTCCATATAAAGTTGAGAATCGTCTTTTCAAAGCCTGTGGAAAATTTGTGTTGGAATATTGGTGGGGATTGTACTGTATCTACTGATTGCTTTTGTTATATTAATCATACCAATCCATGAGCATGGGAGATATTGCCATATTATGCTATCTTTTTAAATATTTTTTACAATGACTGAAGCTTTTATCTTACACGTTGTTAACTTGCTTTGTTAGAATTACTCCCAAGATGTTTTATAATATTTGAGGCTATGATTTAAAATGGCATTTTTCTCTAATTACTTTCTCATTTACTTGTCATTGGTTTATAGGAAGATTAATGGTTTTTAGTGGGTTAAATTTTTTTTAATTAAACTACTTTGATTGACACTTTGGTAAAAGTGCTTATTAGTTTTAGGAGGTTCTTGGAGGAATTTTTAGGGTCACTTTTGTATAATATCATATCATTCTCTAATGAAAATATATTGACTTCTTCCTTTCCAAATTGTATCCCCATTGGTCTAATGTTATCTTATTGCTCTAGCTAAGACTTCAAGTACTATTTTGAATAAATATGAAGAGCATGAACAACTTTTTCTTTTTCCTGATTTAAATGGAATTGCATTGAATTTCTCTCTATTTGTTGTTGACTATGGTTTTGATGTGAGCTTCCTTTATTATGTGAAGTTATATACCTTTTATCCCTAATCTCTTCAAGACTTTTATCATGAATTACTGATGAGTTTTGTCAAAGTTATTTTCTGTTTCTAATGAAATAAATTTTGTCCATGGCATTTTCTGCATCTAATAAAATGATGTTCCCCTAGATGAAATCTACTTGATCATGGTGGACAATCTTTTTTGATGTGTTCTTGGATTCAATTTGCTAGTATTTTATTGAGAGTTTTTATATCTATTTTTATAAGGAAAAGTAGGCTATAATTCTGTCTTATTGTTGGTTCTTTATGTGGATTGGGTATCAGGGCAATTCTAACCTGGTAAACAGAATTGGACATTGTTCCTTCTGTTTCCATTTTATGGAATAACTGAAAGAGCATTAGCATTTACTCTTCTTTGAATGTCTGGTAGAATTCTACATATAAACCATCTGGTCTTGGTTTCATTTTGCTTTGTATGTAGTATATGGTCAATTCTGGAG
Source organism: Arvicola amphibius (assembly GCF_903992535.2). Taxonomy (NCBI): domain Eukaryota; kingdom Metazoa; phylum Chordata; class Mammalia; order Rodentia; family Cricetidae; genus Arvicola; species Arvicola amphibius. The sequence goes on from NC_052064.1 coordinate 26,469,315, forward strand.
AAGTCATATGAATTGTTGAGAAGAAGCTTTATATTCTTTGTATTGCATGAAAGCTGGGTTATAAATGGTTAATGATCACAGTCAGTTTCTAAAAAGAATAAAAAATAAAGGGGATATGACATAGATATAAATTCTTTACATTAGTATGGATCTTGGTGTACTGATTCAAATTTAAGGTTGATTTTGTTATACAGGTATTATTTTTATACAACTCATTTAAAATGTAATGTAAAATACAGATTAATAATTATCTATAATAATCAACCTTTAATTATGTTAGGTGTATTTTCTGGATATAAAGAGATATATTTTAATTAGATAGGTAATCTACAACACTTCAAAGACCTATAGAATGACATTTAAAACATTTTAAGAACTTAGACATCTCTCATCCATAAGATGTGTCTGATTCTAGCAACACCAATCTACTTCTGAAGTGGTGGCCAAAAAATTGCTCTGTCAAAAAACTCTTCCTGATTGTTGTAGCTTTGTGACTAAATTTACAGAAGGAATAGTGTAGAGATAGTGTGTATGCTTTTTTGCAATTTTCACACATAAAATGCATAATTGGCACATCTGTTATCATCCACCACTCTTTCAAAACTTTATAATACGTTATAATGTGGGGAATAAAAAGGCCTGACTTGACCACAAGCCATAGAGAAGGAAGAGTCAGGCTGAAGATCACATAGCTACCTCAATAATGCTGAATCTTTGATAGCTCTTTTATCAATGATAGAAAAATAAAAATAAATTGTCTTATATTAAGGCATTTTATATGTCACCATTTGAAAGAATTTCTCACTTAATTCATAAATCATTTAAAGATATAATATGTTTAATTATTTATTCAAAGCATCACGTTTTGGTTTATTGTGATACTGTTTATTCTCTTTGTTTTTTCGAGACAAGGGTTTCTGGTTGTCCTGAAACTAACTCTGTCCTAGAACCAGGCTGGCCTATAACTCATAAAGATCAGTCTGCCTCTGCCCACCAGCCCTGGGATTAAACACATGTGGTACCACACCTGGCACTGTTTACTATCTTAAGAGAAATAGCCAGGTGGTGGTGGTGGTGGTGCAGGCCTTTAATCCCAGAACTTGGGAGGCAGAGGCAGGTGAATTTCTTTAAGTTTAAGGCAAGTCTAGTCAAAAAGAGCTAGTTTCAGGACAGGCACCAAAGCTATTCAGAGAAACTGTTTCAAAAAAACATACATACATACATACACGCGTACCCACACACATATGTGTGTGGGTACGCGTGTATGTATGTATGTAAAATCCCTGAGTTTTGCATATGCCGAAGAGTCCATATAAGTTCAAAAATTAGCAAACAAAATTAGTGTTACTGCTAAACTGAATTTAATCTCTGGGTCACAGTGAGTAAATACTAATGTATCTATGATAAATGATTAGAAACAAGAAATAAAAACCACCTAGAAAACATGAAAACACCATTTATCTAAAGGCTGATGCTGTGTTGTCTGAGTGAAAGTTAATAACTATAATACTTTAGTATTACTAAGTATAAGTCTTTATGTTATTATTATTATTATTAAAAATTTTCACCTCCTCCCATTTCTCTCCCCTTCCCCTATTTCCCCTCCCCCTCCCTCTTCAGTCCAAAGAGCGCTCAGGGTCCCCTGTCCTGTGGGAAGTCCAAGGTTCCCCCCCTCCATCCAGGTCTAGGAAGGTTAGCATCCAAACAGACTAGGCTCCCACAAGGCCAGTCCATGCAGTAGAATCAAAACCCAGTGCCATTGTCCTTGGCTTCTCAAGTCAGCCCTCCTTGTCAGCCACTTTCAGAGAGTCCGATTTGATCACATGCTCCATCAGTCCCAGTCCAGCTGGCCTTGGTGAGTTCCCATTAGATCAACCCCACTGTCACAGAGGGTGGTCACACCCCTCGTGGTCCTAACTTCCTTGCTCATGTTCTCTCTCCTTCTGCTTCTCATTTGGACCTTGGGAGCTCAGTCCCGTGCTCCAGTGTGGGTCTTTGTCTCTATCTCCATCCATCGCCAGATGAAGGTTCTATGGTTCTATGCAAGACACTCATCAGTGTGGCTATAGGATAGGGCCAGTTCAGGCACCCACTCCTCAATTGCTCAAGAAACAAGCTGGGGACATATCCTTGGACACCTGGGAAACCCTCTAGAGTCCAGTCTCTTGCCAACCCTAAACTGGCTTCCTTAATAAAGATATATACTTCCCTGCTCCCATATCCCCCCTCCTCCTTTCCAACCATCCCATTCCCTCAAGCTCTCCCCATCCTCCCCTTCTCACTTCTCTCCCCCCATCTCCCCTTACGCCCACCCCATCCCCCACCCCTAAGCTCTCAATTTTTGCCTGGAAATCTTGTCTACTTCCAATATCCAGGAGGATAACTACATGTTTTTCTTTGGGTTCACCTTCTTATTTAGCTTCTCTAGGATCATGAATTATTGGCTCAATGTCCTTTATTTATGGCTAGAATCCACTAATGAGTGAGTACATACCATATTCATCTTTTTGGGTCTGGGTTACCTCACTCAGGATAGTGTTTTCTATTTCCATCCATTTGCATGCATTCTGGAAGAGGGAATGGAAATAACATAAGTGGCAGGAGAAAGAGAGGAATGTTTAGAAACTGGACATGAGATGGCCATTGTACTCATGAACTCCCTGAAGTTACAGTCATCTGCCTAAGATCAAGACAACAATATCGGTCTTCCAGGATGTTCTCTGCACCCTGAGATGGGGACTTACATAGAAACCCTAATTGTGGTTCTACAGTCTAAGCTTTTCCTCAGGTGTCTGGTAAGTTATGAGTCTTTGCAATACTGCACAATGCAGAAATGGACTTCTCTGTTAAAGGTTGAAAACAACACAAATTTATGTTATAAATAAAGTTTGACAAAAATTCACATTTAGCAAAGCAACTAGACTAATGCCTTTTTGGATCTATAACTTCCAGTGCTTTGGGACATTGGCTAAGTTTATTGCACAAAACATCCATTATCTCCTACCATGCAAGCCTCAGATCAAATTACAAAGTAGTGGGTTACCTGTCTAACCTTCCTGGCATTGCTGTTCCAGTGGTCACATCCTGCCTTTTTAATCTATATTGTTACATTCAGAGAACAGCCCCCTTTAAAGCCGTTGAGTTTTTCTTCCCAAGTGGCCTAAAAGCAACTTCAGGAACTGTGAAAACTGCCCAATAAGGAAGTTTTCAGGTCAGTTATGTTTTGATTTTCGTACATCTTGCATCCAAAGTGTGTTGTGCTTTCAGTAATAGGAGCTTTAAAAACTATTTCTTATAATTTTTGAGATTGCAACACAATTGCATCATTTCTCCTTTTCAATTTCTCGCTGAATTTCCCCAAATAACCCTCCTTGCGCTCTCTCTCTCTCTCTCTCTCTCTCTCTCTCTCTCTCTCTCTCTCTCTCTCTCTCTCTCTCTCTCCCTCCCTCTCTCTCTCTCCATACACACACACATATACATATATAAATAACCCTCCTTGCTCTCTCTCTCTCTCTCTCTCTCTCTCTCTCTCTCTCTCTCTCCATACACACACACATATATATAAATAACCCTCCTTTCTCTCTCTCTCTCTCTCTCTCTCTCTCTCTCTCTCTCTCTCCATACACACACATATATATATATAAATACCCTCCTTGCTCTCTCTCTCTCTCTCTCTCTCTCTCTCTCTCTCTCTCTCTCTCTCTCTCTCTCTCTCTCCATACACACACACACACATATATATATATTCATTCCTAAATATGTTCTGTGTGGGAAGATTTTGACCATTCTCAGAATTCCTTAGTTTTCTGCAATTACTTCCATATGGTTAAGAAATCATACTTTCCTTGCCAATTTATCACATCTGTCCTTGTTCTGCTAACATTAGGTAGTAGTATTGATGAGACTTTATGGGTGTATCTTCTGATAATCCTAGGAAACACAATCAATTATCTCGTATCACATTTCTTTTCCTCTGGCTCTTTCATTCCTTCTACCTATCCCCTCTGCCCAGTGTTTAGGTGCTGGGGTTATATTGTACACATTCCACAACTATATCTTTAGAGTTATCATGTCATGGTGGTTGGTATTGTGATCCCTAGGTGTCATACCTGGGTAGCACAGCTGGTTGCTTCCCTCATTAGAACCTTGTATGATGACTTCTAGTATCACAAAAGTTAGTCCTCAGAAGGAAGTCATTCTGTTCAGTTCCAGCTCAGGAGCCTCTTGGCCCTTCTACATCAGGAACATACCTTCCACCTTTGGGGCAACCAATAGTAATAGCAATGTCCTATAATGTCATAATTTATGAGTGCACAATAAAGATCAATAGCAATATCATTGTAATTGAGAGGTCCTCTGAGATGACACGGACAAATAACTTGTAGGGAGTTTTTCATTGTCTGACAAAGAGATGTTCTTGTAATAACCCATTTCTCCTGGGCAAGGGATTGTCCACCTAAGAAAAGTACCTAAGCTCCAACTCCTTTTACAGTAATTATTTTTTAAGTATTAACAGTGAATTTCCACAAGGACTTTTCATACATTTTGGGCATTCATTAACCTACCCCACCATTTTCTCTGTCTATTTTCCCGTCCATATGCCATGGAGTTGGGGGTAACATATGCCCTGCTATTAGCTCTGTTACTATAGGAAACATGCCTTTAGAATATAGACAATGGTTCTTCTGAAAAATCAACTAATCAAGTATTAGCTATTGAATTAGGACTTAAAGCTGGGTGTAGGGAAAATAATAGCAAAATTTATTGCTGTACTTAAAAAACTAACTTTCTCCGATGCCACACTTTATAGCCCATTAACTTTACATTATTCTAGACCAATTACAGGATGATTTCAAATTCAATGGGTAACTACACACTTAAGTAAATGTGATATTTATGTAATAATTGATAAATATTCCAACCAGTCGTCATAAACATAGGTTACTATTATATTGACTGGGATAAAGTGGTCAGATAGCAACCCCTGTCATCAAATAGTTTTGTGTAGTATCATTTATTCTTTTTTTATTTTTTTTTATTCAAGATTTCCATCTCCTCCCCTCCTCTTCCCCCTTCCTTCCCCTCCCTTCCACCCAAACCCCCACTCCACCCCTCTCCAAAGACAAAGAGCCATCAGGCTTTTATAGACTTATAGAATAACACAAAGAAATAATTAAAAAGGTTTTGCTTGGCTATGACCAACTGCTTTATCAAATTCTATGAGATGTCTAAGAAGAATGTGAGCTTAAAGCAAAGTTGCAGCAGATCTTGAAAGTTCTGTGTTTGAAAGTCTTCACTTAGCCACGTTTCTTATAGTTGAAAGTCAAGTTTTTTTTTTCTTTATCTACATCTTAACTCTACAATGACCAGAAGTGTATTTGATAGAATATGCTATGGGAGGTTTTTTTTTATAATCTTAGCATGTCTACTCCTTTAAATAATCATCTTTGAAATGTAAAGAAGTAATGCATGCAATCACTTCTTTGGATAGCATTAGATCAACAGGTTCATTGAAATTACAAAGTGAAGCTTATTCATAAAGTTTTCATTCATAGTTTATGAACATCATAAAATATTAGGTTACGCATAAACATAGTTGTTCATGTTTATTGTTCATGTGCTGAGTGTTTGACCTACATAAGCATCTGTACAGCACTAGCACAATGTCCATGTATGTCAGAGCATGGTGTAAGATGCCCTGGAACTGGAGTTACAAACAGCTGGATGTCATCTTGTGTGGTTTGGAAAGGGAATTAGGACCTCTCCACCATATTAATCGTTCTCCACAGCTGAGCTATCTCTCCAGCACTTCTGTACTATGTCAGTGTTTGGGTCATAGACTAGCCCGGCCAAAATCTACTCCCTATTATATTTAAAATTATGTTGATACTGGAAAATTATATTCAAAGTATGTTGTTTTTAAAAAGATGCATATTGCTTATGAAATAATGTTCTTAACATTTTATTCTACATTTCAAGCACAGTAAATAATAGTTAAAAAGAAAATAATCCACATTGAATGAAATAGTAAACTGATTTATTAATTGATTTGTATTCTTATAAACATATGATTTTATGGTCACAGAATTATAAATTGTTCCATTAGGACCTCATTTTTATTAGCGGTTAATCACTATATGCAGGATGGGGTTCACTGTTTAATCCATGAATGTTATATATTTGATCACAGTCCCCCCTTAGAACGCTCTTATTTTTCTAGCCTACTGCCTCTGACACTCTGCTTTACCATAGTATTCTGCTAAACCTTTTTACAATGTGATTGTGCACATGAGGGGCAGCATGCACATTTTTTTTTTACTGGAGTCTTGTTTATTGCATTTAACATCATGATTAGAAAATGGCATTTTTAAGAATAGCTGGTCTTCAGATTACATGAAACACTACTGAAAAAAATCTCAGGATTTTTATTATAATTTGTGACAGGCTATAATCTAATGTGTCAATCTCCCTCCACATAGCCTTTATTTATTCCTATAATTACTGTTATCCCAAGCATCTATTAGTGTCTTAAATAAAGTAATGTTCATTGAAAATTACCGGTAGGTAGAATAAAATTTAAAAAAAAAATACAAAGAGAATGTTCTTTTACTTTATCTAGGTACTCATAATAATTGGTTAGACTTTTAATTGGTTAGAATATTTTAATAGCATAAATATAGCTTCATATACTGGTGAGCCAGTGTAGAAATCAAGACAAAAATCTTAAAGCTTCAGAAATGGGAAATATTTGAAGTAATGAATGATTCCTAAAACTAAAACAATGGAATTAATGACATGCCAGAATCACCAACACTTAAGTTCTAAAGATATGGCAAAAGGATCAATTATATTAAAATCAAAATGACATTTAGAATGTGAAAGGAGTGGGGTCCTTAAAATATTTAATAGCTGGCTTCATTAGGATAGCCAAGTAGATCTCTAAAATTCCCTGAAGCGTCTCAATGAGTGCACAGGTCTGATTGACCATATTTATGGCAAAGCAAATTATATTCTGTTAGAACTTTTAGTTTACCCTGGTCTTAGTCACTTAATGAAACTATTTTTTTTTTACTTACGTCACTAAATGTTATGGGCAAGCGTGATACAATTTCCTTGTTATGTCTCCACATACTTTTAGCTTTGCAATTGTTTTAAGAACACAAATGTCAAAAGTGACAGCAAAGCTTCCCAGTCATTTGGTTTTTGAAATCTTTGTAAGACATTCTGGGTGTGTCTATGTGGAGGTCCCAGAACAGGTCTCTTTCAGCAATCAAATTTCACATAGGTCAACACCAGTCCCTTTTGGGTAACTCAGTGAATCATATGTATATTCCTGTTTATTAAATCAGGCTTTTCCCTGTGCTACTTAAATGAATTTGATAGTGTGGAATTGTAATATATGTTAAAGATGAATAGAAAATGTGCTTCTAATATTAATGTTGAATTGAAACTCTTAAGCTTTATTTCCCTCCAAATGCCTAAAGTAATAATTTTCTCTATTTTTCTTTTCTGTAACACATGGGTTATAATCTGATATGAGCATAGACTTTTACAGATTCACATTCTTGTAACAAAATTCCCTGGGAATTATGATCCTCAATGCTCACAGCATTTATATTGTTATTTATATTGATAATATAAATAATATATCAAAAGAGTAATAGTAATCTCAAATTGACAGTTTTTTATCTAGTATATGGTACTAGAGTTAAAAGAATTATATTAATTTTCCTAAAATATCTTTTAAACTCTGCTGCTAGTATTTCATAGTATATTTCTGAATATTATGTTGGAAGTTTATAGAAATTTCAATAAAACAGGTCTTTAATTTCTTGCATGGTGGCCACGTCCTTTGAATAGATAAACATAATCTATTAGACACATTAAATACTACATTGTCATTTTAAATTCCATAGATGTTATTGTATACTTGAGACAATCAAATCAGTAAACTTTAATCTCTTAAACAATAATCTCCCAAAACTATGTAAAATGAATAAATTACATGATTGAAACTCTCTCGCCATTGTTCTGCTCTGAGGAGGAGATGGGAGGCAAACTCATTGCATCTGGAGTGGTCAGGTTATCATAGTACAGCTGGATCTTACTCTCATATTTTTGATATTACTGATGAAGATTAATGAGAAATTAGAGAAAATAGAAGCCATTAAAAAGTCCCTGCTTTTAATTATTGCTTGTGTTGGACAAGTCTAGGAAGTAATTTTTCAGCGCTCAGAGAGCAAAACACCCTTCTTTAGAGAAATTGTAATAGGAAACAGTCTGAATATTCAAACTTAAAATAAATAAAAATTGAGTCATAATGATGAATAAATCTTATAAGTAAAGTTGCCATAAAATTAATTCAACGAATCTACATTCTTAATATTGACAGTTTGTCTAAATTAGACAGTACTATTAGGAATCATTCTGTTTTTTTTTTTCTATGTTTCTATTGTGTGCTCTTTAAAATGTTAAACGAGATGGGTTAGGAGAGAATTAAATGTGAGTCTATTCTTAGGCCCATTTTCTACTCGTGAAAGGCTCTATTTGTGGAAATGACATTTGGGGACAAATATGAAGAATGCGTCTGAAGCCTCGGTGTGATAAGCCATTTGTTTTTCTGTAATCTGCCCCACGGTTTATCTTGTTAAAGTTCTTGTTGAGCATTTCTGCTGCCTCTACTGGCACCTGATGGAAGCATCATCTGTCACTGTACATGCTCTGGCCCTACAAACTCTTTTACAGGATTCAGGAGGGATGTGGATTTAAATTTTAAGTTGGTTTCTGTCAGTATGACAAATGAATGCCAGAAAAATTCAGGACAGCGGTACAGTGCTCAGATGCATGGTGAATGTAATGGTCCAATCTTCAAGCAAAAGCAACCAAATACCTTTAAAATAACTCCATGCTACAGCTTCCTAAAAGTCTGATGTGTAAGATGAGCATGTGTCTGAAGCTTTCAACACAGACATACTAAGAAGTCACATGATTTATTGTTCAGAGGAACGATATTCATACAATAATTATTTCTAAAAGTATAAGTAAAGTTTGATTATTAGCTTATGTTTTTACAAGAGCCAAAATTGTGCTTCTAAAACATATTCCTGTTTATTTTTCCTGAGCCTATTTTGCTGTCAAACAGTTTGGTTGCTTTATTGCTTGTGTTAAAAATAAAAGCAAAAGGGGGCTGGAGACACGGCTCTAGCGGTTTAGAGCATTGCCTGCTCTTCCAAAGGTCCTGAGTTCAATTCCCAGCTACCACATGGTGGCTCACAACCATCTGTAAATGAGGTCTGCTGCCCTCTTCTGGCCTGCAGACATACACACAGACAGAATATTGTATGCATAATAAATAAATATAAAAAAATTAAAAAGCAAAAATAAACGAACGAAACAGATATTCTAAGTAGCATTTGCTCATTCTGATTTTTTGGACATAGTTTTGATAAGTTAAAGAAGAAAGGACTACAAGAGGTTGCTGCATCTTCATTATGTATTTAAATACATCTCTAAAGAGCCAGTGAAAATAACTGAAATCCTGCCTGGAGTGGATTACTGGAGTCTGGTGCAGCATGCTGCAGGTGGTAATTAAAGATCTACGCTAGAGAAGACCTGGGCTTCAAAATTCTCAAGCCTCTAATGTTTTTCTGTTTTTCTTTCTTCCTTTCCAAGCATCTTGAAAGTGGTTCAATGTGGACATTTTAAGGCACATTCTGATGCAACTAGAATTATTTCTCATTATATTTCGACACAGATCTCATGACATACATGTTTTTAATTAAAGGTCAAATACAGCTTTCCCAATATTTGTGATGCAGGAATTCTTAATAACAAATTCATTTCATAAATGTGATTTAAACATTCGTTAAATTAGCGATTCATTGAATGTTTAAGAGTTTTGCCCCAGGACAGTGGTGGTATACGCCTTTAATCCCCGCACTCAGGAGGCAGAGGCAGGTGGATATCTTTGAGTGGTAGGCCAGCCTGATCTACAGAGCTAGTTACAGGACTACCAGGGGTACACTAAGAAACCTTGTCTCGTAAAAATAAAAAAACACAAACAAGTCAAAAAGAGTTTTGTCAAAATCAGTAGAAATTATTTTTTAAAATTAAAATCACTTGAGCAAACATTTCATTTAGCTCTAAGTAGTGCCCTTCAGTGAGTTCTAGAATTTCCATTTTAAGTGAATCTACAACCTTTTCAAAGTCATCAATTTTATCATCTTGTACAATAGTAAATAAATATTTGTGTTGCTTTACAGATATTAATGGAAAAATATATCAGAATGGGAAAAGTCTTCTTCACTTTTATTAACTTCTTTTAAATATTAAAGTAGTTGATACTGTAAATAGAACCAAGGATTCAAATTATGATGCATAATTAACACTATTGTAAAATTATTCAAGCTCATTTAGTTATACATTATGCAAAAATTAATTTCTTCCCTGAAATTCTATTAATAATTTAAATAATTACTTAATAATTTTAATACCAAAATTTAAATATTCATGCATTCAGGAAAATATTTGAATGATATGAAATAGTTTTAACTATTTATTTTTATTTATAAAATAGTATAATAATCTTCAAGTTGCTAGTGAGTTTAATTCTTGAACACACCAAAACAAAAAAAATTTCTTCTATTTCATCTCTGGGTTTAATTGACACTCTTGGTTATTTGTCTACCGATAATGAGGCAATTCTTTTTTTCTTCTTTGATACAATGACTCACTATGTATTCCCAGCTGGATGGAACTTCTTATCATGACCAGACTGGCTTTGACATGACAGACATTCACACTCTGTGTCCAACGTGCTAGAATGTGCACCACCTCCTTTTCCTTTTTCTCACCATACCATAGCTTTTGCCGAAATGAAAAATGTGTTCATTCCTGGGTAAAAGTGTGCTTTCTAGTCCTCATTTTGATTTATATATCTTCTTTTTGTGGGGAATCAAGAAATGTGTTGTGTGTGTGGATTAGAAATATTTGTTATGGTGACTGAGCCTCAGCATCGGGTATCATGACACCATTTAATGTCATATATAGAGAGACATCAAACATATATATATATATATACAAATATATATATATACAAATATATATATATGTATGTATATATATGTATATATTTTAGGATGCTTCTACAATAATGTTTCCATATAGTTTTTTCAGCTGTCTTAGGTGTGAGTCATTCCAACCTCATATACCCTTCTCTAATTTGCCATACAATCTTCCACCATATTTAATATTTATTATTTCTTATTCTTTTATCACTTCAGTCACCTGTAATTGTGTGTAATATGTTTTAATCATGATTTTGTCATTTCTAAATTCCTTTAAGATTGACTCTACCGTTTCCTTGAGGTGTTTTCTGTAGGTTTATGAAACCATCCCACCTATGACGAGTGTTCCAAAGCCTCTCACTTTGTGCATAATGTGTAGTTGTGGGTTTCTGTATCAATTCCCACCTGGTGCAAGAAGAAGCTTCTTTTGTGAGATGTGAACCAGTGCACTTAGGTAAAGGCATAGCAACATGCTATTATGATTCATTCTACTTCAATAATCAACAGAGTAAAGGGAGTAGGTTTTCCCTACTCATGACCCACCTAGAGTTCTATTTTTGGCCACTTTAGTAATGTCCTGTACAGTTCCCATCCCACAAAGTGGGCCTTAATTTCAGTTTTTAAAAGTGTTGGTTACTCCCACAATATCTTTGCCACTATTGCAGCAGAGTGTCTTACAGGAGGATTTCTGTTGTAGGTAACTGAATTTGTCGCTAGGTGATGCTGAAAACTGCCTTTTGCCTTTAGTAGTGTGCAGAGTAAGCTAAAGCACCGGTGCACTAGACAGCTGGAGTGAGCCTTATAGTTGCACGCTAGGTAAGTTTCTCTAATATTCGACAGCGTTAGGACTGTTCTCAACAACAGAGATTCCCAGTAGGTTAGAACAGTTTTACCAAATCCTGCAACGTTTTTGGAGTAACATCTATGGAACCACTTTGCCCAGCAATTCAGAGAGAGGCAATCCATTCCTGGTATTGCAAGTTTGACCTGGTGGCAAAACATGTCTAATTGTGGCTCTGTTTCCCATAATATGTGACATCATTTAAAATTCTTTTTATGTGCATATATTTTAAGAAGATTCAAGAGTAGTGGATTCTGTAAAGTTTGTTTATTTTCACTCCCTAGATTCCCTGTTTACCCTTCTCATCTATTGCTCATCATGTTTAGTCCTCCTACTCTCGTTTCCCCTTTATCTCTTCATAACAGTGTATTCTGTTATTTCTCTTCCCTGGGTAATTTCTCGCTGTGGTTCCAGTTTGTGTATCTAACCCCTGTGGTTATTAGGAGAGTACTGCCTATATTGAAACCTGAAAATGGGCACATGTAAAAACAGACATGTAACATTTGGTTTATTTTCGTGATACAGTACTGTATGAGTTGTCTTACTCATAATGATTGGTTTTAGCTCTATCTATTTTCCTAAAAATTGTTATAGTTTCAACATCTTTCACAGTTGAGTATTATTCTATTATGTAAATGGAGTACTCCAATTTACAAACACATTAACTAAAGGTTCAGAACTACAGTCAATATTTAACTAAGAGTATGCAGCAATTTTTTTCTCAGTATGAGTTACATCATTCAGAATTATTCTTTCCAGTCAATTGTTTTACCTTTAAATTTCATAATATAACTTTTCATTACAGCTGCAAAATATTCCATTGTATAAATGTACCACATTTTCACTATTAATTAATCAACTGGTAAACATTCTAGATTATTTCCAATTTCTGGGTATTTTTAATAAAAAATCATCTTTACTCATTATTGTTTATTGTTATTTAAATGCAATATATATATTATTGTCAACAAATATATGTATAATTTCAATAGCTAGATCACATTGAATTCTTCTGGTACATTTTATTGATTTTTCTTAACAAAAGGAGTTTCAAATTAGTACTTTGAACTGCAGATGAGCAGTGAGAGGCTTTATACATATATCCTACTTCTATATTTACTTTTATTATGTACAATAAATAATAGGAGAAAAGAGTTTGGGAAATATACATGCACTTTCAAGTTTGTAAAACATATTTACAAAATTACTTATAATCTGCCAGTGTTAGGACAATTTCATTTTATATAAATTCTGTTTAAAATTCTTAAAAGAGAATGACATTTGAAGACTACTGTGAGTATTACAGTATTTTCTTCTCCAATTTAACTTTAAATATAGTTTATATGCTCTTTATGTCATAAATACTGTAAATTTTGCTTTTTCTCCAGTAAACATTCAAGGATTCACACATATTGTGAAAATAGCAACAATAATTATTTAAACAATAATATCCAAATTGAGAACTAACTGGAGTTTAGAAATAAAGCATTAGGAGCTGCACAGAAAGAACCACTCTGGGAAGATAATAAACCTTCCTATTTCAAATGTCATCACCAGCTCTTTTAGGCTCAAGTCAATCACTCTATGTTTTAGTGCAATTCTTTTTAGTCAGATCAAATGTCATGTCCTTGGATTATGAACTATTGAGGATAATCATGGAATTTTTGACCATCTATTTAATTATGTCAGTGAATAACCACTTTTAGGAAAATCTTATTAAGATGGGCACAATATTTTTCTGTTGCTATTAAGTATCTTGTAGATTTTAGGTCAGATCTTTGTGTAGATTCAGAATTAAACCAATATTTGGTTTAATCATTACAGTAATTATGATCAAAATTTCCTCGGAGAGGCTGATCTGTAATGTTTTTTTTTGTCCATGATACACCGAAAATTCACTAATCAGCTAATCAGTGATAGTAATAATAACAAATGGGAACTTCTACATACCAAATTGGAGAAGATTCAGGATAGTCGCCAGGTTAAAAAAATTCCATACTATGTGTAGTAGTAAGCCACAGGGTATTTAATAACCAGATTTGATTTAATAGAACTTCTGTCCAGGAATACTATTGATCTTGAATTGTAACTAAAATTTTAGGACAATTTATTTTTCCTTAAAAAGCGTCTTTTGGCGGTGGGACAGAACTAATGGGAGATCACCAACTCCAGTTGGAATGGGACTGATGGATCATGCGACCAAACCCGTCTCTCTGAATGTGGCCAACAGCGGGAGCTGACTGAGAAGCAAAGGACAATGGCTCTGGGCTCTGATTCTTCTGCATGGACGGGCTCTGTGGGAGCCTTCTCAGCTTGATCGATCACCTTCCTGGACCTGGGGGGAGTTGGGAGGACATTGGTCTTAGCATAGAGTGGGGAACCCTGATGGCTCCTTGGCCTTGAGAAGGAGGGAGGGGAGGTATGGGTGGAGGGGAGGGGAGGGGAGGGAAGGGGGAGAAGGAGGGGAGGGAAGGGGAGGAGGAGGGGAGGGGAGGGGGGAGGAGGAGGGAAGGAGAAGGAAATTTTTAAATATAAAAAAAAATAAACCATGAAAAAAAAAAAGCGTCTTTTGGATTCATATAGCTTTTATTTATTTATTTGTTTGTTTGTTTGTTTGTTTGTTTGTTTGTTTTTTCAAGACAGGGTTTCTCTGTGGCTTTAGAGCCTGTCCTGGAGCTAGCTCTTGTAGACCAGGCTGGTCTCGAACTCACAGAGATCCGCCTGCCTCTGCCTCCCGAGTGCTGGGATTAAAGGCGTGCGCCACCACCGCCCGGCTCATATAGCTTTTATATAACGAATATATAATTATATACGTGCACTCAAGACAACAAACTTATTCACCCTCTCGTATTATTAAACACAGTTTGGAATGTCTGAGATTCCGACATAGAGCAAACAAAGGATTAGGTCATTGGGTTCCTGCTCTGAGCACATTCAGTCCTGATATTGACTTCACTTGTGAGCATCTCTCCTGGTAGAATTGATTTATGATATGCTCCATCGCCATCCGGACGTTTTCCCAAGAAGTGACAAAGAAGTTCTGCCTCTCTAACTTGCTAATCGATAGAGAGCAAACAAGATCAGAAGGAACCAAATCCTTCCTGCAAGGTGATCAGACACTAAATGTCAGGCTGTGAACACTGTGTCTGAAAATAAATAGCGGACCTATCTACCTTGTTAATTAGCATTGTTGTATGCCGTCTGAGAAGATCGATGATATCTGACACAGACTGGGGCTATAAAGACTTTTGTTACACGAAACACTTTTGTTAGTAATAAACACATGCCTATCATTTTATTCCAATGTTACTTTCTCCTATCATGCTTCATTTTTTTTCTGGAGTTATAGACATATTGACCTTTAAAATTAAATATGAATTGACTAAGTGAGTACAAATAAACGCCCAGGTATGAATGTGACTAATAATACTTGTTATTTTCCAAATTAAGCATGACATTATAAATGTCTTGAGACTCCTCCTTTGGTGAAAATGTAGTGGCTTC
Source organism: Arvicola amphibius (assembly GCF_903992535.2). Lineage (NCBI taxonomy): Eukaryota > Metazoa > Chordata > Mammalia > Rodentia > Cricetidae > Arvicola > Arvicola amphibius. The sequence goes on from NC_052064.1 coordinate 26,484,726, forward strand.
TATAATATATATTGAATAAAATTATCATCTGCGAATAATTTCTTTTACCTTTTAAGCACTATATATACATGTATATATACGTATATATACATATATATAGTAACATCAGAAGTCAATCTTTGATATTAAATACTTGTTTTGCTAGATCATAAAACCTGTGGTAAGGACCACATACATAACAAAAAGTAATATTAGATGTGATTAGGAAACATTTTGGAGGTTTTAATATGCCACATGGAGCCTTTTCATTTGAAAATTTTAATCTGAGTTCTTGGAATTACATATTCAAGTTACACCAATAACACAGCCTTGCCAGCTCTTTATTGTTGAAGTTAACTAAAGTTAATGCCGGCTACCCACTAACTGTTTTCCTCGGTCTGGCTCTACACCAATGAAATGCAGCAGAGGTCCATCTGGGAATGAAACATAGCTCTTTTGTAGAACAGGCTGGGTGTCAAATACCACAAAAGTAACAGGGAGTTGGCTAGAGACCCTTTTCCTTTTACTGGGTCACCTTGATGAACCCTTATAAGAAAGTTGGTGTCTAGTAAAAATGTATCTTGTTGTATCCTGTTTAATTCATGTCCCTGGTAGGTCTGCTTTTTTTTTTTTTTCTGAAAGGAAACAGAGTAATGGATCTTTGGGAGAGAGGATATGGGGGTGGAGTGGAAGGAACTGAGGGAAAGGAAACTGTGGTCAATATGTAATATATGAGAGAAGAGTTTTAAAAAGTCGTTATGGATGAAGTTAGTCAGTTTAACTATTTGATGCTATGCAGCTGCGAAGCCACTCTCAAAACATTCCTTCTTCAGTGAGTCTGAGGCCTTCTCTCTCAAAAACGTGCACCTTATGGCTCTGGGATCTGTAAGTATAAAAGTTTACCTACTACTCACAAAGTTTAAGAATAGTTAAAAAGTGATTGATACAACCTCAGCTGGGTATGGTGACTCAAACTTGTAATTCTACCACTTGAAAAATGTAGGAAAGTATGCAGACTAAGTTTTATGCCAGTATGGTACACAAAATGAAAGTGGGTCTCAAGGAAAACACACCAACACACAATCAAAGAAGAAAAAATATCAGTCATATCTGTAAGTCAAAATTTAATGCCTTTCTGGTTGCCCATCTAAATGATGTTTTTATCTTACCACACAGAATGAGTAATGAGTACTAGAGAGAAATTTGCAATACTTAAAATGTTCAAAACCAACGACTCAAAATGGCTACATTTATAAGATATCATGTTGGGGACCATATTTTTATATATTTATAGGATTTTGAGATTTTTTTGTGTGTATAAATGTTTACCTGCATGCATTACTGTGGGCTATGTTTGTGTTTGCTGTAAAGATGAAAAATGACCCTTGGATACCCTGGAACTGGCATTATATGTAGTTGTAAGGCAATACATGGGTGAAATGAACTGAAGTTGGGTTATCTACAATATCAGTAACATATGAGCCATCTCTGCAGCTCAATAGCTACTTTTAAAGCTTGTAACCAAAAATTTACAGTTGTTCTTACCTAAAATACTAGGAAGGGTTTGTGATTAGTGATTACAGTGACTAATTAATAAATTAACTCATATTTCATTTTACAAAATCTTTTACAAATTATTTCTTAATGAGCTTACTATATAATTATAACATTTAAACTTTCTATTTCCTCCCTGAAAACCCTGCCATGCACTTTTTTGCTTTTTTGAAAATACATTGGTCACTTTTTCATTAATTTTTATTACATACACATATGTATGTGAAACATATTCCTAAACACATAATGCTTAGTTTGCATAATACTACATATATTATATAATACATATGTATATGATACATATATGTGCATACATATATGTATATAATACATATGTAATAAAAATACTACCTATGCTGTATAAGGTTACTCGTGTGTGTGTGTGTATTCTGAAGGTAATATTTTGAGTAATCAATATGTATGCTATTCCCCGTGTAAGATTACTGCACTCTAAGCATTTCATAGCTAACTTTAGTTCTTTGTGTAGGGTTGAGCCTTCATAGGCTTTCCTCGGCCCACTTTTGCATGTCTTCAATTATTGTACATATGTAACTCATGCCTGTCTTACTAATCAGTCATGCCTTTGAGACTATATGGTGTAGCATCTTGCATTATTCAGAGACCACAATCTTACAGCACGCTCCTTGAACTTTTGGCTCTTACAATCTTTCTGCCACCTCTTCCCCAGTGTTCCCTGAGCCTTAGATGAAGGAGATGTTTTGATGTTTTCATAGTACCAGAAGGCATCGTAGGTTTCTCCAAAGGAAGGAAAAATCCAGCAGTCCTAATCAGCTACTCAACTATGCCACTTATGAACTGTAGCAACTACTAGCACAGCATCGTAAACACAAGAGTACACTCGTGGTACGTTCTTAAGGCCAGTGTTCAATGCTCTCAAATTGGACTTAGGACCTGTTCAACCAGAAAGACACCTTGTTTGGCACTGAGAATCTAACCAACTACCAAAAGAAGTACACTAACAAATCTTGGAAGCACAACTTCCAACTGACAATTTATTCTACCTTCATAATAATCCCTGAGTGCATTCTAAATATTTGTCCTTATACTCACAGTAGGCTTCACCTCTCAAGGAAGTTTATCTTTGTAACAGATGGAGACCATTACAGACAGTCACAGAGAATCTAAATATAGAGTTCTCGAGCCAGGATGAAATGGATAAATCTACAAAGCAACATCTGGACCTAAGCTGATTATATTTTTAAAGTGAGGTTAGATTCTAAAGGTGGAAGTTCTTTTACTCTGGAAAAGTATAAAGATATAAAGGTTCGACATACTCCATAATTCTGGCTTCTTGAATAATAGTAATATTTTAAAGGACACCATTGCAAGACCAGAACTGTCTCTCTCGCAAGTGCCTTAGATTATTTCCATATTTTTATATCATAGGTTCTGAAAGTCAGCACTTTCCAAGGGAAACAAGTAAACTTTCTTACAGTTCTGGAGATGGCAAGTTCTCAACTCTGGTAAGGACATAGTTCCTAAATACCAAGTTAGTATATGGCAAGCATGGAAAAGATTGTATGGTAAGATAGGAGGTGGAATAAAGCAAGGGATAGAGAGACAATAGTTGAACTTGCTTTGTAAGAAGCCATACTCAAGAGAAATAATTCACTCCCTTAGATGAGAGTGAATTATTTGCAAGTGCAATGCCTTCATGAGCTAACCACCTTCAACTAGACGTCCTCCTTAGATTGCTACTGCCACATTTCCAGCATGTGTCTTTGACACACAGTCAAATGATCTCTAAACTAGAGAAGAGATGGTTGCTGATGGGGAAGTGTGGATTCCTGTGATATAAAATCCCTATTGGGTTCAATGTAATGACGCATTCACCTCCCCAGTAGACTCAGTTGTGAAGAAGAGGCTCTGAAACCTTACCCAATTACTCAACAGATGGTCCTAGATTCTTGATTGCTATACCTCTTGTTCTCAAAAGAGGAGAGCTTGTCCCAGGAAGAAGCTAGAACTAGCCATTATTAACACATTCCTAGGGAAGTGAATGCGATACATTTCTACCATTTCTGTCTTTTGTGTCTGGCTAAATTTTTTCAAAGATCAATCCATTATTAGGGAATCTGTTACCAAAGATTTTTTGTTTCAACACTCAACACTAGTTAAGGCAGAGCATGAGTTCAAGGTCAGCCTGAACTAAATATTGAACCATTGTCTCAACAAACAAACAACAAACACTTCCAGACCATTGTACAATCAAGGGCATGAATGCTATGCACCTGAGTCACCAAAGCAATACACAGGGCCAGCTCTTAGAGAGAGTACCTGAAAGTGCTCATGGGAGATCTGAGAAACATGAATGGCTCTGTCCCAAGTGCTGTGAAAGCCAGAGTAAGGAGATTTCCTCCGCCTCTCAGAACAGAGAGCTCAGAGGCTGAAATCAGTTTGAAGCCAAGTCTTCAGTATCAACCTCTTGACCTGTAGGGTGAACAGTAAATAATATATATCTATTGTTAAATGATATATTTCTATTATAGTAAAACAAAATAATGAAGAATGATCTTGTGGTCAATTTCCACTGGGTTTGTTTTACTTCACAATTCAGGGGACAATGATTCTGGGTGTCATTTGTACACTCTGAGCTTTCTGATGTACCTCACATTTGTTCTTCAGGCTTTCAAAGATAACATGGCAGACATTCAGGGTCATGCTAACTGGTCTTCATGTGAGCAGCACAAGACACATGTCTTATTGGGAAGTTTATGGTCACTCCACCTTTTCCTTTATGTTTCTCTAAATGAGTCATATGCTTAAATCATTTTTTCTCATATCATGTAACTTATTCAGAACCACTATGTTCAAGGATTAAATTATATCTTTAATACCTCACTTTCACTGCATAATTTTTCAAAACCACGGGAGTCTTGAAGAATAGGAATTTATATCACATACTATTTGTGTAATTCCTGAATATTTTATCTACCCAGCAGTACATTCTTTTAATAGGAAGTGAAAATAAAAATGTCATAAAGAAAGAAGAAGCCATGAATTTGAAAGTGAAGAAGAAAGGGTATATTGGGACTGCTTGCTGGAAGAAAAGGGAAGGCAGAAATTGAATAACTATGTTATAATCTAAAAAACAAAAAATTACAAAAATCACAAAAAAGTCATTGCTATTATTTTGATATGTCAAATGATAGCATATTATGTCAATGTTCAGTGAGGAAGTCCACATAAAATGGAAAATAGCATAGTCTGAAAATTCCACATAAATATAGATTATGTGTAAAATATTAAATAGAGACAGTAGGATACTAGACTAGATTTTAACATTCAGTTCTAATGCTAACTTTGTGTATGCAAATATGTTCTTATTTTGAAAATATTTTAAATAATCTCAAAGTAGGGAAAAGGAAGAATGATACTGAGAGTTTGAAATGGCATAAAGATGTTCCGAATAATAAAATATGAATATATGTCAGATTTGACATGATGCATATTTTCAGAAACTATAAATTTTAAGCTCATTTAAAAGATTTAGACACAATATATCGAACCTACATAAGATGATATCCATATGTTTATAAACTTTGGTAAATGAAATCATAACAGTCTGTAACACTACATAGTAGACAAATGAAATTTTACTCTATAATTGTGTTGTTTCTTATATGTAATATAGGAAAATAATATTTAATGAAATTATACTTAAAGATACCCATATTTAAAATTAATTCTTATGCTGAAATTTTTCCCATTTGAATGGCTTATAAATTTTTGTATACAAATGTTTACACTTTTGGGTCTATCATGTTGTGGATAACTATATCCAGAAAATTCTAACTTATTAATAGATGTTTATTTTATACTATCACCTGTTTTGGCTTAATATCTTAAAAGAGATCTTCATTGCATGACATTTAATTATATATTTTTAGCATTTTAAGTAACTATTATTTGATATTGTACAGTTAAATCAATTAATCAAATATTAACAATTTACTGAAAGTAATTATTTTGATTTTTTATGTATTTTACTTTACTTCCAGACTCCTTTCAAGTAGGAAGTAGAAGATGCATTGATTGAGTGCTCTGGTTTTCAATAACATGTCTTTTCTGAGAAAGTAACTCAGTTAAGCCTATTTAAGCCTTAATAACAACACTTTTGACAGTTGTAGGTTAATGTAACCTTGGAGGGTTTGGACAGAACAATAGCTTGGCGAGGAAGGAGAAATTTCTCTTCTCCAAATTTCCCTCCTACGACAACACATGGATCATCTCACACACTTCTATGTGTCTCGATTTGTACGCAGATTTTGCTTAGATTTGAGTTCATCAAAGGATGTCTTTCTGCATCTATTATAATGGAGAGTTTTGTGGGTTACAGAAGTCTAGGCTGGCATCGTTGTTACTTAGAGTTCATAAAATGTCTGTCCAGTTCTTCTGGCTTTTAGAGTTTCCATTGAAATGTCAGGTGTTACTTTAATAAGTCATGCCAATATTTTATATATTTTAATTGGATTTTTAATATTCCTTGTTTTGATGTTTAGTATTTTAATTACTTATTGTGTTACATGGGTAATTTCTTATCAAATCCATATATTTGGCATTTTGTACTTTATATCTTGGTGTTTTTTTTTTTTTTTTTACCTTGATGGATATTTCCTTCTTTAGGTGATAAAAATTTCTTCTATTTTATGTACATTTGTCCTGGGTTTATTATCCTTCCTATATTTCTATTATTCTTAGATTTTTGTCTTTTTATAGTGTCCCAGATTTACTGGCTGTTTCTTTGTCAAGCTCCGTGGCGACTGGGATTAAAGGTGTGTGCCACTGTGCATACTGGCATTAGTAGTGTCTGCCATTGCTGCCTGGTCTATGTAGCTGTTTAACTTCTCTGATCCTCAGGTGAACTTTATTTATTAAAATACAAATGAAATGCCAATGCAATTTCTCTTAATGATATGTTTTAATAAAATCTCAATACAATATTAGCAAATGGAATCTCAGAAAACATCAAATGCTATCCACAGTTACCAATTAGGCTTCACTCCAGAGATACACTAATGGTTCAAGGTAAGCAAATGAATAATCTATTACTAGAATAAATGGCAAAAAGTATATGATCACTTCCTTAGAAATAGTAAAGGCCTCTGACAAAAATCCAACAAAATCCACACCCTTTCTTGTACTAGAGAAATTAGGGATACAATGGACAAACCTTAACTTAATTGAGACAGTTTACAGTTAGTCCATAGCCAGCATAAACTGTAGGGAAGAGGAACTCAAAGCAACTCCACTAAGATCAGGAACAAGTCAATGTCGTCTATTCTCTCTATAACTAGTCAATTTAGCGCTTGAAGTCTTAGCTAGAACAATAAGGCAAGTGAAAGAGATCAATGGGACAAAAACTAGAATGGATGGGGTCTATGTAGCTTTAATTAAAAATGATATGATAGTTCACATAATGACCCCTAAAAATCCACTAGAAAATGCCTACCATTGAGAAACATTTTCTTCAAAGTAGCTGGTTAAAAAATTAACTCAGAATATATAACAGCCTTCCTGTATATAAATGACATACTCAGAAAAATCAGAGAAACAATACCTTTCACAATAACCTCAAAAATATAAATTATCTTGGTGTAACACTAACCAAACAAATGAGACTTCCATAATAAAAAATCTTTAAGACATTGAAGAAAGAAATTGATGGATAGCCGGGTAGTGGTGGCGCACGCCTTTAATCCCAGCACTTGGGAGGCAGAGACAGGCGGATCTCTGTGAGTTCGAGGCCAGCCTGGTCTACAAGAGCTAGTTCCAGGACAGGCTCTAAAAAAAGCTGCAGAGAAACCCTGTCTTGAAAAACCAAAAAAAAAGAAAAAAGAAAAAAGAAAAGAAATTGATGGAAATATCAGAAGATGGAAATCACTCCCAAACTCATCAATCAGTACAATTAATATATGAAAACCGACGATGTCACCAAAAGCAATCTACAAATTCATCATATAAAGGTGACCTAAATGAAACTGCAAATAATGGGAGAGACAGATTATGGGCTGGGCTGGTCATCTCTTGTAACTAAATGAACTTTCCAATCCTGGGATTGGATTATATTTGATTGAGATGTTGATCAAACAACTCAGGCTGTTATCAAGGCTATAGGTTGTTTCCCACAAACTGATGACTAGACCCTATTGCTGAAGACAACATTTCATTGAAAACACAGAAGTCAATTTAGTGCTAACTTAGAACTTCCACTCCTACCAGCTAGTGTTCTTGGTGACTCTGCATGAAACCAAAAAAGAAAAGCAAACACCAACCCAGCCAGAAAACCCTTGATCTATAACATACATGAATGCAATGGTGGCACAAATCTTGTGGGAATAACAAACCAACATGTATTTGTACTAAGGCCCATTCCTTGAGATAGAACCCATACCTGACAGTGCTTGGGTGACCACGAACCTGAGATTAGACAAACCAGGGCCATGAGACCAAGTACTATTTAACTACTAAAGGAATATAACAATTTAATGACTTTAAATGACACTCTCTTATACTTATTGATCAGTACCTTGCTCAGTTATCATCAGAAAAATGGCAGGTAAAAATAGCTACAGAGACCACAGATAGATAATATACGCGAAGTGCCTTGGAACACTCGGGCCTGAAGAGGATGTCTCTATCAAATCTCTTCCATTAGGGCTCAGTGTAATTCCAAAGGAAACAGAAGATATCAAGAAACAATGGACTCTAATTTAAATGATCAAAAGTCCTATGAACTCACAGAAACTGAGGCAGCATAAACTGTGCCTACACTGCTCTGCACAGATGGGTCTTAGAGATAACAGGATAAGTGCGAAGATATCCCCATTCCTAATCCAGAAGCCATCTTCAATTGATAACCACTTACAGGTGGAACTGCAGTCCTCTCCAAATGAGCCTCACTCAGAAAACAATCTACTATTAAGGGAAGCTACCTGCTCAGCAATAAATGATCAACAGAAATGACTCAATGCCATCTTTGTAGGTTCCTTGTCTCATAAGCTCTGCTCAAATATTTTTAATTTTTAAAAATTGTTCATATATTACCTTTGCATATATATTATAACTTCTAGTTTTATGCTTTTATAGGCTTCCTAAGTGTGCAGAGGACAAGTGGCTCTCCATGTATATATGATGTTTTTTGCCTGCCTTGAGTTCTATTCCTCCTATTTGTTATTTATTTATATTATTTTGATTGGAATTTTTCTGTTGTTTTATCTGTTACATTATTTTCTTAAATGCCTATTTGCCTTCTAAGGAGAGACAGAAAGGGATTGCCTCTGATAGGAAGGGACTTGGGAAGGAACTGTGAGGAAGATAGGGAAGAGAAATTGTGCTTAAGATGTATTACATGAAAGAATCTATTTTCAATAAAAGGCTGACAATTTCATCCACTTGTATAATGGATTGTGATTGTGTAAAACCCATTAGCTTTCTTGTCCTTTCCCTCACATCTTCAGATCCTCTGTTTTGTCCTAAACAATCCCTGTCCTACTTCCATGTATCTGTTATGTTTATAGGTGTTTACCTGCATATATGTATGTGCACCATGTGTGTACAGTGCCCTCAGAAGAGGCTGTTGGGTCCTCTGCACTGGAATTATAGCTGGTTGATGGTCGTTGTGAGACAGCTAGAACATCAACCAAGGACCTCCCACGTCTTTTAATAGAGGTTTTGTTCCAGTGGTCAGGGCTAATGTGTGGTCATGACTAAAATGGTCAATGGTAAGACAGACTTTTGCAGTACTCCCTATATCCTCTAGTTCTTACAATCTTTGTCTCCCCTCTTTTACAATATTTCCTGACCTTGGAGGGATGGAGAAAGATGTGTGCTGTTCAGAAATATACATTCAATAGTCACTTACTCTCAGCATCTCAATCAGTCTCTTGGTTAACTATCACCAACAACAAAATGGCACACATCAGACTAAAACTGAGAGCAACATCAGTTTATAGATATGAAGATAAAATTCAAAAGATTAGCAACATATGCATTTTACAAAACAGCAGCAATAAATTCTACACTTAGAGCCTGTGTAATTTTTGACCCCAAGGGCCTTTGACTAGGTTTACAGACTTTACATGACAGTTTGGAAAGAAATGAGCTTTAATAGGTAGAGAAGAGCCAAGCACATGTAACATGAAAATACAGGTGTGGGGATATTAAAGATGGACAAGTTCAAATGTGATTGAGAGAAGGAAGATGGGAAAAGGTTGTAGTGTGGGGAGGGTCAAATCAAACTAAATGTATTTGGAAGAGATATATGGTGATCTGAGTAAGAATAACCCACATAGGGTCATACGATTGAACACTTGTTCCATATAGGAAGTTCTCTTTTGGATGACTTTTGTGTATGGTGGGACTGAATGATATAGTTTTATATTCCTACATTGAATATCCAAATTTCCCAGCTTCATTTGTTAAAGAGTTGTATGTGCACATGTTTGTGAGTGTGTGTGTGTGTGTGTGTGTGTGTATGTGTGTGTGTAGGTAATGAACATAGAAATGGAATCATGAGAGGAAAAGGAGAGTTCCTATGAGAGAAGGAAGTGAAGGTAACAGGACAAATTTGATATGAAAATGTGAAAGAAATGGGTTTGCTTTGTGGAAACAGGGGAACCAACTACGATGGATCAAGATACTGTGTTAGTATATAGTGGAGGAATGGTAAATTAGATTAATGTATAATGAAATATATGTATGAAATAGCTTGACTGGACCCTTTTCCTTGAAAGCCAATTTAAATAACTTTAAAAGATGAAAATAACTTAATGAAAGCATACCAGACTATGTCTATATTTTAACTGCTTTCCTTTCTTCTAGATTTTAATCATTTTCTATTTGATTAACAGAACATGTAGAGAGAACAAGTTAACTCATAACCCAATATAGCAATAGGAAATAGCAGAAACAATTCTACTAATTTTGGTGTCCTGACAAAGTTTAAATGAAGACAGGTACTGAAAATAGTGTGCAATTTAACTAGTTTTTTTAAAATATGTATTCCTATTTGAGGACAGCAGGGGCATGAAACAGAATCTCCATGGAGGTCAGTTGGCAACTTACTGGAAATGATTCTCTCCTCCCATAAACAAGCCACCAGATTAGATCCAGACCATAGGGATTGTTGACCACCTCTGCCTCCTGAAAGTTATCTATCATGACCATAATGTATGTTTCATAAAGACGAAAGATGAGAAAACTTATATGACAGTTAGAACTTGATCAGGAAATCTAACTTTCTTCTCTTGTAGGTATTCAAACTGGGAATTACTCACAGATGCCTGTATCTGGGGCAAGGATAGGCAGTCTGACATGAAGTTTTCTTTGTCAATGACTTATCCAAAGGTGACCGTGGAATTATGCATTCTACATATATTGAAGAAAATATTTATCCTTAACAGATAATTTAACAGGAAGTAATTTTCCTTTTATATTACATTTCGTGAGTCTATGCATTTTTCTTGCTTGTATCATTGTGTTAGAGTTATAGGAAGAATTAGTGAGATGATGACATTTAAGATAGTAACCAATCTGACTATAGGGCAAGGCCAGTTCTCTTTGTCTCTCGCCCTATCTGCCTCTCTCTCTCTCTCTCTCTCTCTCTCTCTCTCTCTCTCTCTCTCTCTCGCCCACACACACACACACACACACACAGGAGAGAGAGAGAGAGAGAGAGAGAGAGAGAGAGAGAGAGAGAGAGAGAGAGTTTTATGCTCACTTTCCATCCTTCATGCTGATAATCCGTCTAGCTTGAGTTTGTTCCTGTGCATGCTGTGGCAGTCTCCATGAGTTCAATCTTTCTTCCTCTCCTCTGTAGATCTCTAAATCCTGGGAGAAGCTTTATAGTCTACACATCATGCGTAAGGCTGAATATTCTGATGTCTCTAATACTCTGCATATTGACAACTTATGAGTTTCTGTGCTGACATCTACTGTAAAAAAATAAACAAACAGCCCCACTGATCATCAACCTTAAAGACCAGGCAGTGGTATCACCCACCTTTAATCCCAGTAGCCATATTGAATTGCCATATAAACTGGGCAGTGCATGCCTGTAATCCCGGTGGTGAATGCCTTTAATTCCAATCTTAGAGAGGCATATAAGATGGAAGGAGACAGCTGCCAGCCTCACTCTAAGATTCGTGGAGGCAGAATTGCCATTTTGGACTGATGTAGAGGTGAGAGTCAGTGGGGCTATGTTATTCTTTGACCTACAAGTAAGCTTTATTTATTAAAATGCAAAAGAAATACTGCAACAAATTAGGTCCTATTTTCATATTCTGGGTATAACTAAAAGTATTGGCAATATTCGGTAAAGAAAATGAAATTTTGAGAAAAGCAAAATTAAGAAAAATGATCTCTTGCTCTTCACATAGAAGAAGAAGAGCAGAAGTTTCCTAGGTCTTTTCCCATGGTTGCGTTATGTATAACAACTTCCCAGAAAAGGTCTGGGGTAGTCCTAAGTGTGTATATTACCTTTTTTCATCCATGCTGCGATATAATCTGTTCTTCAGCGTATCACTGTGTATTATGAGTTCTGAACCACAATGCACAACAAAAGAGTTAAGAAAATCTGAGACTCTTCTAATGTCGATGCTGATGATCAGTGTATTTCTGGTCTGTCCAATGCTGGTGAATTGCCTGCTGAAATGGACACTTTGGTCCTACCGTGACAACTTCCTGAGGAAGAGGTGAGATTTAGTCTTATACCATAATGCTATATAATTGTCCTTACCTTGAACAATTAAATGACAGGTGGAAATTAGTAGAACACAGAGGTACTTCTATGAATGTCATTTGTCATGCAAGAAAACTAACATGAAAACCCAGAATTTTTGCATCAATCTATGAAAACAGAATAATGGGTAAATTCTTATAAATTCAAAGCTCCAAATTCTGAACTGCTTTTTCTTCTCTTGGTTTTGTTCTTTACATTGAAAGTTATCTCTAGAAGAACAAAGTCATACTTCAGTTGTGTTGTTTGATCTGTCTGCACTAGATCATTTTCTTAAAGACAGAATTCTCAGAGTTAAGGAGAAAAGCTGTAACTTCAAAGTACACAATCTCATTTCTCTCTTTAAATGTGATAACATTTTCAAAGGTGAGAGAAATCTGCCTTGAAGCTAAGACTGATTTTATGCTATAAGTTCTTTATCTCATTTGCATTTGATACTAAGTAGAAGAGCATACAACACCTCAACTGTGACTGCCCGTTTGTCAAAGGGAGATGGGGAGATGTATTAGAAGAAGTCAGAATTGCAAAACCATTATTAATCAAAAAAATGACAATCTCTTGTAGCACTTATTAAATGCCTACTTTATCGAACAATATTAAGCATAGCACTGGATGTTACGTCTCAGACACGAAGAAAATTGAAGTTTTTTGAAGATGTGAAAATATCCTCCATAATCTCATAAATGAACACTTGGTCTCCAGTTTGTAACATTATTTAGAGGAGGATATGGATCCTATAAGTGGAGGAGCCTCTGTTGAGTAAGCATAGTACTGTGATTGTCTTGTCGCATTTATTGTTATCTCTTTTTCCTTCAAGCGATGGATGGAAATGCTATATGCTCCCGCTGCCTTTGTTTCCCTTGCTGCTGACATGTCTTCTCCACCCATGATGGACTTTATTTCTTTTGAGCAAAAAGTTAAAACACGCTCTTTCTTATTCAAATTGCTTTTAGTGGGGCAGTTTTTTGATAGCTGCAGAAAAGTCAGTAGTAAAGAGTAGAGAATTGGGGAAGAGGATTGCGTCTATGCAGAGCCTGACTAGGTTGCTTCTTGGAGAAATGAGAACAACATTGGAACTTTATGATAGGTAGGAGGCTTTTTCCCATGGGAGTCTTGTAGACTGTAGTAAAAAAAAAAAATGCAAACAATGTAGGCTCAAGTGATGAGGTTTCAGGTGGAATCAAGGAAATATTAACAAGTATGGAGTAGGCTACTACATGGAATTTCCCCAAAGAATATGCCCCTGTTTAACCTATGTTCTGTTAACTTGTTTGAGACTGAATTAAAATATAACTAATTTCTTTGGGATAGACTATGTTTCAAGGCAGTATAACATTGAGTCTGTGGTGTGGTTATTGGTAATTCTTTTATGAAAGTCTACAATGAAAAGGAGCAGAAATGGAAGAGAGAGAAAGTTTTTTTTTTAAAAAAAATGCTAAACATAGAGAGTAAAAGAACCCAAGAAGTTAACATTGCAGTCACGTCATGTGTTTACAAAAAGGCAGTAATTATTAAAGAGATTCTTTATGTTAATGATAAAGCACACCGTCTAGAATGAGACAATATAAACCATGTCCCGAGGGCAGGATCACACCCAGCTAAGCCTCCATATAGTATAATAGAGCCAACTCTATTTTGCCTGCTCCTAGCCTTAATTTGTCTAGGAAAGTTTTTCACTCACTTCAAACGTCGATGCAACTCTAGTCCAAGGGGGCGGGTTCCAATCCAGTCTGACATGGGAACTTGGTAGGGTTCACGGTACTGAGTTAAGGACAAGAAAGACGCAAAACCAGGAAAGCAGAGGATTTTTATGGATAATGGCTAAGGGCGATCAGCGTGTCTCCGGGGCTGGAATGCCTGTGAACTAGCCCTGAGAAGCCATTGTGTGAAAATGAGACATGAAGTATTGGTTGCATAGTGGTACCTGTGGGGTTGGAGATGCCAGAGCAGTGAGAGATCCCAGAAAGAACTGCATACCGAGATTAGAAACAATCTAAGGGAGGTGTAATTGCAAGCAGCAAATGCTGGAAGGGCAGAGCAATTCAAACTTTGGAAACTGAAGTTTCTGACCTTGGACATGTATCTACAGTATTTGCTATTTTCCCTGCTGAGCTTCAGTCTTGCTGTGGTCCAGTCTCTCCTCTTTATGCCTCTCCTTCCCACTGTTTCTTCCTTTTATAATGAAGATGTATATTCCGTGCCAATGTATGTTGGAAGCAAAATTGTGGTTTGGGTTATAGGGTCACTGTTAATTCTTTGCTTGAATTCTCAGAAGAGATTTGGAATAAGCAGAATAGTGTTAAGACTGGTAAAGGTTATGGAGGTTTTTGTTTGTTTGTTTGTTTAGTATTTGTTTTTATTTTTTGATGTTTGGTATCTGAGGTGGACATGAGACCACATGTAATAGGTGTTGAATATTGTGGTTTGATTAAGAAGTCTCCCCTGTTTATTCCGGTATGTTCTCATATTTGATTTTCCTTTGGTGACTTGGGCAGAGGCATATCATCCTTAGCAGGAAAAGTCTTGTTGCAGGAAGGATGTCACTAGGGACGGGCTCTGAGGGTTAATAGGCTCACACACTTCTGGCTTTCTCCCTCTCTTTCTGCTGGATGAAATGTGTTGAATGTATGCAACATTTCCTGCTTCTGCTGATTTTCCACTTCCCTGCATGCTGCCATGTGTGCCCCAGCACATTCAGTCTCTCTGGCCTTGTAAGGCAAAATGAACTCATTTTTTTTCTGAGTTATTTTCTTTAGAGCTTTTAAATCACGGGAACAAAAAAGTAACTAGAAAGAGTATTGGAAAAATAAGGTAGGTGGGGAATGGAGGAAATTATGGGAGAAGATGGAAAGTCAATCAAATTCATAGACATATGTAAAAGACACGAGGAGAGCTAAATTCTTCTAACCTGTCTAAAAGTATATATACCATCTTAGATTCCTCCACTGAGAGTTCTCTCTGTATGTCTGCATCCAATTTTTTATTGGATTATTTTTTCTTTTGATGACAAATTTCTTGAGTTCTTTTTATATTTTGGGGATCAGTCCTCTGTCTGATGTGGGGATGGTAAGGTCTTTTCCCATTCTGTGAACTGTCATTTTGTCTTGTAGATGTGTCCTTTGATTTATAGAAGCTTTTCAGTCTTAGGAGGTCCCATTTATTAATTGTTTTTCTCAGTGTTTGTGTTATTGGAGTTATATTTAGGAAGTATTCTCCTGTGGCAATGCATTCAAGTGTATTTCCCACTTTCTCTTCTATATGGTTCAGTGTGGTTGGCTTTACGTTGAGGTCTTTGATCCATTTTGACTTGAGTTTTGAGCATGACAATAGATTAGGATCTATTTCATTCTTCTACATGTTGTTATCCATTTATGCCAGCACAATTTGTTGAATATGCTTTCTTTTTCCCACTTTATATATTTTGCTTCTTTGTCAAAAATCAGGTATTCATAGTTATGTGGATTAATATCTGGGTATTTAATTCAGTTCCTTTGGTCCTTTTGTCTGTTTTTATGTCAATACCATGCTGTTTTTAGCATTGTAGCTCTGTAGTAGAGTTTGCAGTCAGGGATTGTGATGTCTCCAGAAGTTAAAGAAATGCTCAACATCCTTAGCCATCAGAGAAATGCAAATCAAAACAACTCTGAGATTCCATCTTGCACCAGTAAGGATGGCCAAGAACAAAAACACTAATGACAACTTATGCTGGAAAGGTTGTGGAGTAAAGAAAACACAGCTGCATTGATGATGGGAGTGCAAATTGGTACAGCCCTTTTGGAGTTAAGTATGGCAATTACTCAGAAAATTAGAATACAACCTCCTCAAGACCCAGCAATACCAATTTAGAGTATATACCTAAAGGATGCTCAATCAAACCACAAGGACATGTGCTCAACTATGTTCATAGCAGCATTGTTTGTCATAGCCAGAACCTGGAAACAAACTAAATGCCCCTCAACCAAAGAATGGATAAAGAAAATATGTTACATTTACACAATGGAGTACCACACGGCAGAAAAAAATAATGACATCTTGAAATTTGCAGGCAAATGGATAGATCTGGAAAACATCTATTGAGTGAGGTAACCCCAAACCAGAAAGACAAATATCAAATGTCCTCACTCATAAGTGGCTTTTAAACATAAAGCAAAGAAAAGCAGCCTACAATTCACAATCCCAGAGAACCTAGACAACAATGAGGACCCTAGAGATACATACATAGATCCAATCTACATGGTAAGTATAAAAAGAGAAGATCTCCTTGTAAATTGGGAGCAGGGCAACCATTGAAGAGGGTTGAAGTGGAGGGGAGAGGAAAGAGGGTAGCAGAGAAAAATGTATAGTTAAATAAAATAAATAAAAAATATATATGCAAACCACTGCCTGATTGGATTTGAGGCCCACTCCATAAGTTAGTACCTATGTCTGATACTGCTCAGGTGTAACAAAATCTAAGACCAGTTAGGTCATAAACCTAGGGTAAATTCAAATACTACTTCTCTGTTTGGGGAGCATAACAGTAAAATGACTCCTAATGACTTTCTTCTACATTCACAGATAAGTGCTTTGTTGATCTAACATTAGAGAAGCTTCTTCATACAGGATATGGAAACTAATACAGAGCCAACTGGAGTCAAGATGGTCACCAAGGAGCTGTGCTTATCTCTGTTCTTAACTGTCTAAAATCCTTTTTTAAAAAGGTTTTTTTAGACTTTATGTGGGAATTATTCCAAATATTTGTGTACCATTTGCAGATGGAAGTTTCTGTCCTACCTGACCCCTAGACATTCAGTCCCAAAGGAACACACAGAGATTTTTACTAACTATAAACTGTTTGTCCCATTAGATCAGGCTTACTATTATCTAGCTTTTACAGCATAAATTAACCTATAATGTTTGTCTATGTTTAACCATGTGGCTTGGTAACTTTTCACAGTGAGGTATTCTTATCTTGCATCCTCTGCATCAGGCTGGTGACTGACTCTGCCTTTCCTCCTCCCAGAATTCTTTTAGTCTGTTTGCTCAGCATATACTTCTTGTTTGACTACTAGCCAATCAGTATTTTATTAAATCAATATGAGTGACAAATGTTTTCAATGTAAAAGAGCATTATCCCACAACATTAACAGTGTTACAGACACACAGGACTGATGTACAATGAACTCAAAAAGACTATAGCAGTATGCACAGAATCTGCATGCACAAACACAAGCCAGGTGAGTCCTACTGATGGGAGGGTAATGTACATGAGTTCCAATCCCTAACACAGAACTATCTCCAATAGATAGCCTCCCAAGAAGGAAAATATAACTTTCCTTCAAGGAGTCAGACGGAATACAAACCACCCATATAGAAGCCCCATGCCAAACAGTGGATAGGAAAAAACAAATAAACAAAACAAAACAAACAAAAACCCTCAATAGTACTTTTGAATATTTTTTGTCCCATAATGTTTTCTTCAGGCATATTTTACCTTACTTTTCTTTTCCTTATATATTATGATTTCTAATTTGTCTTTTTATAGGTATATATGTGTGTTGCATATTTTACTTAGTTTTTGGTTTTCTTTTTATTTTCTTTACCTGTTTGCTTTGCTTAGTTTTTTTTTTTTATTTTCATGTTGGTTTTCTAAAAAGAGAAAAAGAGGACAGGAAGCTAATATGGTGGGGAGGTGGGGAGGAACTGGGAGGAGACAAGGGACTGAAAACCATTATCAGAATATACCTCATGAAAAACTATTTTCAATAAAAATATAACAGTATATAATAAAAATGAAGTTTGTACTAAAAGAGAATACTTGACGTTGGGACACATATTCTGGATGGATAAAGAGAGTACAGGGGAAGGGAGTATGTATATGATTAAAGCACATTGTAGCCCTATATGAAATTTTCAAAGAATGAGTAAAAACTTCTAATAACTGAAGGCAGGTGCTCAGCTAGGTTCTATTATTCTGCTCCTAGTAGTAGTGATGGGCTATCATACTATAATCCAACTACCAAATAGTGTATACATGCTTTGATATGCTAGACAGGGAAGCCTTGAGTCTCTTAAATAATATGGATACCTGCCATCCTTCGTAGTTTCCCATCATAACTAAACAGGGAGGAGCCAATGTCTAAAACACTGTTCAAACTGATTGAAAGTCATGAGGAACTCAAACCATAACTGAACTGAGGTTAGTTTTCATAATCCCATATGGCATTAATTTCATAGCTGAGGGAAAAACGTTGTTGATGTTCTTAATCAGCTGTCAAAACAACAAACTCCAATACCAGCCTGACAGGAAACCTTGTTCATGGGAAGAATATATAATGTGGAGGAAAAAGAAAGCAAGAGCCAGGAAATATGGGAAAACAATGCAAAATATCATTTTCAATGGAAGATGCATCCATTGCAATCAGGAGCAGACATGGGTTTATAGCAGTCGTTTGCACTGGCTATACAAAGGAGTTGGTTTGTCAATAGAGTTGAACTTGGAGAACTTCCGGGTTTCCCAGACAACATTAATTCTTGAGCAATAGTGGAAAGATGGGTATGGAGATAGCCAGTCACTCTGTGACTGGATTTGAAGACTGCTTTGCCAGAGAAAACCCATAGCTGGCACTGGAAATCTGGCCAAAAACCTATGATTAGAAAAATCACAGATTAGATGGGAGCTAATTCTGCTTTTTAGCTCTAATTATTGAATATAGGACAATCTTCTAAATATTTATGTTTATACTCTTGGAGACATTCTGACTCATATCCTTAATCAGAGATCTTCTTTCTCATTACTGGTGGTGAATGCAGAGACCTATGGGCATTAACGTTTCTCAAACTAAGTAATAGTTCTGTTCATTCCTGGATAAGACATTTACGGTATTCCCTCTAATATCCAGGGAACAGTGTAGATGTGGGAGGGAAAGAATGTAAGAGCCAGAAGGTATGGGAAAAATTATCTTCATAGCAAGATCCATCTTCTGCAATCAGAAATAGACCCAAGATTCAGTCATTTGCACTGGATCAACACAAGAATTGGCTGTTTAATAAAATTGAACTTGGAGGAGTTTGAGAGTCCCCCACTGTCAATATTAAACCATTGTCTATAAATAGATTCTGGGAGACAGGGAGTTGATTTTTTTCAGTTTTATACCCACTAGTAGATCTATACAACTCCAGTTAATAATCCCATACAAATTGTTATACAGAAAACCATGGCTGGTTATAATTATCAGGTCAGTAAATTTTATGGGGACATGAATCTGAAGCATGGACTTGTAAGGGGGAAGTAGTAAGGTTGTACCTACAAAAGAGAAATAAGGCTGTGCAGGGACAGAGTAAATGTAATGGATTATGTACATGTATGAAATAATCATATGTAAGCTTATTTGATACTTAAAATGCTTTAAATTAGCAGAGCAATAATAAGGAAAACCATATTATTAATTTGCTAATCAGAATTTTGATAAAAATCTTCATAAATTTTTTTCTTATTGCTTAATTAAATTTCAGATTCTAATGTACTCCATAAGTTACTATAGCCTTTTAATTCATTTTATTGTATGTTTTTCATAATATCTTAAAAATTCAATGATTTGTAAAGATTCTTTATATTACTATGAGACAACAAAAAAATGAAATACAAATAAAGTAGGAATGTATGCTGGAGAAGGTATGAAACAGGAAAACTTATGCTAAGTATAGGATTAAGTTTCCTGATGAACTGCCAGAGTGTGTGATTTTGAATTCTTTCAGTGGGCACATATATATTCATCTTTAGATTGTATTTATGGTTTTATAACTCTAAAGGCATAATGAAATACATTGACCCATACACATTAAATGTATGATATATGAGTTATATCAATAAAATATTTCAAAGAAAACTTAAAAATACATAAAATGTATTCCGGAATTTGACAGGAATTAACACTGAATATCAGATCCATGGAGTGAGAACTGAAACGCATACATAAAGAAATATGGAGTAGACATCTCCTGCATTTTCTCTCTACTTAAATCCATATTCCTTGTCAGTTAGTTGTGCCTGCTAAAAACTGAACGATGGGTGTATTTGTATCTGGTGATATTTGGTGTCACTATTGGACCAGTGATGGACACCTAATCTGTTGAGATACCATCAGTGGTAGAATATTGTATATGTACGTAATTTCTACTAAAAAGCAGAATTTTCAGTCAATTAAAGGTACTCAAAGTATGTATGTTCATTGAGGTGAAAGTAGGAATAAGACTCTTGGTGACACATTTCAAATATCCGGTGTATAAAGAGGCACAAACATGGAAAGTCATTGAGAAAGAGGAGAGGAGAAGTGACCTGGAGAAAGGATATGGAGGAAATGACGTGTCGGTGGTCCCGAGTCATGGCCGACTGCCTACTTCTGCCTTCTTCTCATGTTTCCTGAAGCCGCCTTGTTTTGTCTGTGTAGTTTCACACACGTCTCTTAAAAATGCCAACTTTTAGAAGTGATGCATCCAATTGCAGTTATTATTAATTGACTCCAAGCTAATGACATAAAATGAGTTTCATACACAAAACAACTAACTAGAGTTCTGTGAACTTGAAGTAGTACACAAGTACAATAAGATTATAATCTTATTAAAGGACAGATCAATGTTTCCCTCATCTAAAAGTCGAAGTAATCATTGTGGAAGAGAGGATAGAAAGATTGTAGGAGCTACAAGGTGGGGAGGACCATTACAAAATAGTGCCTTATATGTCAGGGTCATTAACCCATAAACTCACAGTTGCTATGGCTGTCTTCACAACCACACGTAAACCCATTAAGCACTACGTAGAAAGCCGGTCAGAAACCCTGTTCATAGCTGATAGCTATTGGCTAATAGAAATGAGAAAAAAAATTAGTTTATATCAGGGGTGTAGTTTAAGGGAGGTTCCCCATGCTCCCATGGATGCCAACACACTCATGCCTACATAGGCAGCATTATCTGAATTCAGTGAGTTAAAAGGAGAAAGAGAAGAAGGATGAGGAGGAGGATGAAGAGGAGGAGGACAATGAGGACATAAAATTGGTGAGAAATCCAGGAAGATTGAAGGGAAGAATAGACAGAGTCAAAAGGCTGTGCAGTAGGCATTCTGCTCTGTAATTTCTGCCTCAATACATAATGTCAACTTATACTTGCAGAAGAAATATTAAAGGAAGAAAAACATTCCAATAGTAAACAACCTTGCGAGAGAGAGAGAGAGAGAGAGAGAGAGAGAGAGAGAGAGAGAGAGAGAGTCAGGTTTCATTTTGTGAACTTTTGAAGGTGAACTTTTAATAATCACCCAAGGACTACTTTGGCTGTAGAGGGAACAGATTGAGGAACAGACAGATGCATAGAACTGATCAAATAACACAACAAATGGGCTAATGTGGGCTCTGGGTGGTCACCTGTGTAAATATTAAAGTCCATTAAGGGCACAACTTTGGTGAAATCAAAAATAAGTAGGTGACATGAGGCTAAAGGTACTCACCAATTCTTGGTCTAGATGCCAGAAGGCTAACAGATCAATATCTTGCCTAGTTTGAAGACATTAAGAAGATTCAGGGCAGCTAGGACCCCATGATCAACTCATAAAAACCACTGTTCAGATCTTGTCAAGGTAGACAGCATCCCCTCCCTCAGTGGAGCTGAGTCTTGTCTCCTGCACTATCCAGCACCGCAGCTCCCACTCTGGGACCTGCATTCCCACAACACAAGACAGGTGAGCAAGAAGGAATCTGAGGGTGAGAACATGTGAGCTAGCAGGCTCTGGAAATATTGACATTCTATGTTTTTAAAAAAATAACAAATGAAGCAAATGCAGGAGCTCAAAATATGACAGAGATGTGAAAGCTTTAGTTACATGCCACACCAAGAAGAGAGAAAGGAAGGAAGGAATGAAGGACAGAAGAAGGTCACAGATGTCAAATGGGAGGGACAGGGCAATTCAAATTATTGGCTACATTGAACAACGATCAATGGTAGAAGTGAAAATGTTTTGGGGACAATAGGAGGGAATTGCCAGGATTATTTTTTATATTAAGATATGGAAATGTAGGTATACACAGGGGTGATTGTCAAAATATTTTAACAGCTGGTGTCATACCAGACCCAAACTGGGTCACGAAGGCTACCTGCTGTGCAGACATCTGGACTTACTTTGGACCATAGCCAAGTCTTGAGGGTAAAGGACAAGACAATTAATAATATAAGGATATTGGGATATTTAAATATCTTAATAGTAAAACTCAAAGATACAGAGAATAAAAGAGTTTCAAATTTCAGCAACAAGTAAAGTTGTACCCATGGACCTTTCTATAAAATTTCTGTAAAATCAGAAATATTTTGATTATAATCATAGTTAAAGAAAACTTTAAAAGACACTCCATTGAGTCCTATTCATTCTCTGATAGTGTCTGCTACCTGAACTGTGTAGTAAGAAGGCTGCTTGTTGGTTCCTAGCTGTTTAGCCCCAAAATAATACACAGAAACTGTATTAATTAAATCATTGCTTGGCCCCTTTGCTCTAACTTCTTATTGACTAACTCTTACATATCAATTTAACTCATTTCTATTAATTTGTGTATTGTCACATGGCTGTGGCTTACCAGCTAATGTTGCAGTATCTGGCCTCTGGTGGGGCTACATGGCTTCTCTCTGACTCCACGCTTGATTCTCCCAGCATTCAGTTTAGTTTTCCCTGCCTACCTAAGTTCTGCTCTGCTATAGTTCCAAAGCAGTTTCTTTATTCATTAATGGTAATCACAGCATACAGAGGAAAATCCCACATCAGAACTGTGTCATAATTTTGTATTTTTTAAAATGTATTTGTTGTGCCCAAGCTGAGATAATCTCCAAATGGTTTATTTGCCCTTACAATCTCTTGTTTGATGGTTCAATTGCTAATGACATATTGTAATCATTTTGTTTCCTAATTATGTGACTAATAATACCTCTTTTGAAACATAACTGTGCCCTTCACTAGCTCTTTCTTCCATGAATAAAGTTGTGTCAAAATCATTTGTCCTGTATAAGGTAGCAGAAGCAATTGGTTATGAGCACTGCTGTTTGTATTTAGGCATAAATAATAATTTTACAACTGTTCTTCTGTTTTTTGTTCTTTCTAAAACCATAACTTCTCCAAAATCTATGTTATTTTATGAACTGGAACAAACAAATTTTCTGGAGGTTGATGCAAAGTTTAAGTCAAATTGTATTTATTACCATTGGAGAAACAAGACAGATATGCCACATAATCAGCCTCAATGGTTTCTATAAGTTCTTATTTCCCTGTAGAAATGAGTAAAATCGTAGAATATAGTGTTCGAATCTGACTCAGTCCCTCTCGTTCCTCGCCTGGTAGGCTAACAGTTGGAATGCATGAGTTGGATGCTGCGGGGAGTGGGCATGCATCTTAGGAACTGACTGGAACATTTCAGGTGGCACCACCACTGCATCTGTGTATCAGGCACAGCGAGTATGGAGTGGTCATAGCGCCTCCCTGTTGATTTCTTCGCTTTCTTGTTCTCACTGTTTGCAACACAGCTTTATCAACACAGCAGTACGTGTCAATCTTCAAGCCAGATTCCTAATTCCATACTTAGTATTTTGTTGAAAAATCTTCATTGTATTCTAAGACAGTGGTTCTAAACCCCATACATTTAGAACCAAACCCTTTTGGCAAAACTCTATCTCTAAAACTGTTAACATTAAAATTCATAACAGTTGCAAGTTTTCATTTAAGAATGAGTCACAAAATAATGTCAAGGTTAGTGGTTGCCATAGCATTAGGAAATGTATTAAAGGGTTACAACATCAAGAAGGCTGAGAACTTCTTTTCTAATACGTAGGTGAGAATGTGCATGGGATACCGATAAGGGCAGGAGAAATTCAATATAGGCTACTGCCGTGCACCGCGGCCCGGGTCTGCGCTCTATGACCCCAGTTTGTGAGCTTCGGGCAAGGGGCTGGAGGTTGAGAATACACAAGCAGAGACAGACGGACACACAGACCTTCCAGCACTGGTACCAAAAGCCCCTCTTTATTAACACTATGTAGTCTTAAATACATTGCAGTCAATGGCCAACAGGTGAAAATCCCATCCTCTGATCCTTTAAGCTAGGCACAGCTTCTAGTAACTTCAATTAGAAGGTTCTAGCGTGGAGGAGAGCAGCTGAAGGCCAGGACTCATTAGTCCCAACAGGCTACCTTTAACCAAAGCAGACTTCTCAAATATTTATTATTCCACTCTCCTTCCCATTGTTCCTTTCTCCCCTTGCTTGAGGAAGTTTTCATTGTGCGTCTCTCTCTTGTGCCTCAGTTTGTACAGTGTCGTGGGAACAGAGGTGATGTGCCTTTGTGCAGAAGTTGATCATTAATTCAAAACTGCTTACTGCTGCCATTGCTGTAAGGGACAGCAGCTCCACACGGAGAGGAGTCTTGGAGATCATCAGTAACCCGTCATATATCTGCGATGAGATCGTGGTGATGCCGGTTCTTGCTCATTTCCGGATATATGAGTCCATTGAGACCTGGTTTATCCTTTGTTCTTTCCCTTTCAATTAAAGCAGGTTTAAAACAAAATCCAGGCCCGAACCTCATTATATCTGTCAGCTATCTAACAACTGCAGTACAGTAGCTGGATTATGGGGATAGGAACATAAATTGTGTATTTTTATTACTTATCTAACATAACGACCTTGCAGACTTTCTCAGGACTTGAAAAAGGAACTGCTATTTTCTTTAAAGATGTTTGTATTTGGTTTTCAAATATCACGATATTAGTGAATAAGAACATCTAAAAATAAAATAGAAAAATAGAATATATTTTGATAAATGAAATATGTAAAGTTGAGAAGATTAAGCAAATTAATAACAAACATCACAGCAGATTACCCAGTAACCAATGGGAGAATGATTGAAACGGATGAGTGAGCCCTACCTTCATGCTTCATCTTAGCCAAAAGTATAAAAGCCAAAAGCCAAACAATTTAGCTTAACTCAGGGGAAAACCTGCGTGATTAAGGAAATATATAAGCCAGGTGGTGGTGGTACACACTTTTAATCCCAGCATTTGGGAGGCAGAGGCAGGATCTCTGTGAGTTCAAGGCCAGACTGGTCTACAAATGCTAGTTCCAAAGCTACGGGGACACCCTGTCTCAGAGAGAGAGAGAGAGAGAGAGAGAGAGAGAGAGAGAGAGAGAGAGAATAAAATGTGCTTTGTTGTGAGTTGGAATCAGTCTGCCTTGTGTTATATAGCATTGGGATGTTCCAGCTAACAATTGTCCTTTCTTTCTAAATGATAATGGTGTTAAGAGCACAAAAAAGCTTTTCCTACCATCACTCACAAACGTAAGCTTGGCAATAGGAATCTCTGTGAGAAAAACAATTTGAAGTGTGGTTTGCTTGTGCTTCATGTTTTATAAGCATACATAGACATTAGGATGAGATGTGTAGTTTTCCTGTTATCAAAGGTTTTACTTAGTAGGCATGAAGTCAGCCTTAAGTATTTGATTTGTGGGAAGGGGGCAGAATTATGTTTCCATGAAGAAGACCAGCCAGACATTGCCGGAATCAAGGAAGAGAAAATGAAGAAAAGGGGGAACCAGAACACAGACTTTTGATGTGTTTGAAAACACCATTCAATTAGTCTCCAGTCTACACACAGATAGTAATATTTATCAGTTGTCTGGAGTTACACCTTGTTGTCCCACACAGTTTGCTGGACATTCTACATTGCTTTTAGCCTTACAGAATATGTAGGAAGGAACTCTAAAAATATGTTCGTGGTAAAATCTGACATGGTAGTCCATATGCACATAACATACCCCCACATACAAACACACACACACACACGCATAGATTAGAAATTGTGGACTAAATAAACAGCATAATATTTTATTACCTACAATATCTTTACAGTCAATTGACAAGAAGAATTTCTATTAATTATAGGCACAATCATATTTTAAACAATGCGTACACCTATTGTCTATATACTTTTCTGTTGAGAACAAGCAGCATTTGAATGATGAGTGGATACTATACATAAGCTTTGCAAGCTACCATTATGGCTAGAAATAATGAATGAAATTGAGTTACATTTTGAGGTCGGGGATTTGGGCCATGATACTGACGCACTGATTTAATTGTGCCATGTTGATCATCTTCAAAGCCATTTCCCAATTGACTTACAAACAATGAAAACATTAGGAACATTTCCCTCCGAGCTGTCTGGTATCGATTTCACTGTTTCAACTGAGACATGAATCAATAATACTTCTTTGACAATCATCACTACTAAACTGGGGTCATGTTTTATTCCAACACTTCCAAGTATCAGTCAGAAATATTGTAAAAAGCTACTTCTTGGCTTATGTGTAGATATTTCTCCAGTTCAGAAGGCCCATAGGAATGATATGATATATCCTTGGAATATAACTCTGCTTGATGAAGTTTTCTGCTTGAGTCTTTTTTTTTTATTTACTAATACCCACATCTTAAAAGAAACAGCAAGCAAAATCAGCCTATTGAATAATCCCTACAATAAAATTCAGAATAGTTCATTACAACAAATAAATGCATATTCAACTAATTTTCATCTGTCATCTACCTGCCCTCTTTAATTTCACAGATACAGATAAATGCATCTCCCCTGTAAATAAACTATGCTATCATAATGTTAGTTTTTGTAGGGATAAAAATGTGATGAAATGAGTGAATGCCTAGACACAATTAAAATATCTGAAGGACTTGGTTAAATCATCTTGCCTTTCATAAGAAAGCTTTTGAAAATACGTTTCAAATATGCAAATATTTAATATTACAAATATTAAAAATACATTCAAATATTAGAAGTTTCACAGCATTTGCACATTCGAAACAGGTGTCATAGACGTACATATTTAGATTAAATATGAAAAACATTAATATTTGTGTTTATCCAATAGCTACAAAATATCACTTTCAATTATGCTTCCTAGTCACATTAAGATACACATATGTTTGTATAATTCCTCCTAGTGGTAAAAGCCATTTCTACTTGCTAATACTCCTGTTTGAAATAATTGTAGTTAGAACTATAATATATTCAGTATTATTGACTAGTGTCATTGTTCTCCTAAATCCCTAGTTTTTCATAATCCTTCATTCTTCTCTAATTTCTTACTCATTACTTTATCTACATACATGTGTGAATGCAGTACAGTGTTATACAAAGAAAACCTACGTAGAATTCATCATATTTCACTTGAGTTAAAGTTTTCTGGTTCTATGTTCTGACAGTTGATGAGTTTTGGTTTTGCAGAAAATTTACAGTAAGTATTATGTATGATTAGGGAAAGTGAAATTGATTTTAGATATGCATCCATGGTTAACAAACAATACAGCTGTGTAGAAAAAATTATTATCCATGTGAACCCACTCAACACTCATGGGTATAAACATCTGAATGAAAGCTATGTTCCATTTGTCAGATGTAATTTCAATAAAAAGTTAAATTTTTTTTAAAAAAAAAATCAAGACAAACACACAAAGGCAGATAGATAAGCAGAGAGGGGAAGGAGAGAGAGAGAGAGAGAGAGAGAGAGAGAGAGAGAGAGAGAGAGAGAGAGAGAGAGAGAGGGAGAGAGAGAGAGAGGAGGAAACCTCATGTGTTATGTGTGAGGCTGTTTTTCATGGAGAAAGGGTGCTGCTATTTTACTTCACCTCTTTATTAACTGACCCTAAAAATAACCACTGCCTTGTTTCTCATTATGTGTCATGTCAAAGCAAACTGCTTATTTTGCAGGTGAAGTGAATAGCTGCTCGGCTCAAAAAGAGCCTGGCAATCAGCTGTGCATTCTGCTAAACCGGTGTGCTGACCACCTTCGTGGCTCGAGTCGGATGGTTATTTGGAAAGCTTTTAGTCATTATCTTCTGTGTGACATAACTGCCCACTCTTCAGCATGACTCATTTATCATTTTTTTTGCCAAAGAACTGAATTATCTAGGCCCTCTTTCCTGTTATCTTTTTGAAAAGTCTGACATGACTTTAATGTCAGTATTTTTTTTAACTAGAAAAGAACATATGTTATATTTTGAAAACCGGCTGAACTTGACAGCATGAGAACTGACACTCAGAATATGTAATTTTCCAACATTGCCTCGTGGGACGTATGTGTGTTTACTTTAAGGGCCTGAAACTGTAAAGCTTTCTATATAACACTCCCGAGATTGCATTAAAGACAGTTTAAAGGAAAATTTAGAACAAAAAAAAATCAATCCATCTGGAGCTGGTGCGTATGGAAAACCCTTGGTAAGTACACTTGCATTAAGGCCACGCAGGCATGCCCATTGCCTCACGTAAAACGGTAAATGGCGGTAACCGTTGTAACTGCTGCATGGAAAAATAGAACCAAAGATCCTTCTATTATCTCTAGCAAGAATGGGGTAAGGACAGGGAAACGCCCCTTTGAAATACCTAGAGAGTGACGCTGCACCCACAAAGGGCGTCTCCCACCCACTGTTCTGTCTTCGGCATAGTTCGCCTACTTCTCTCTGGTCATGCCACTGTGGTGTTTTCTCAGCAATGCTCTCTTCAACAGTTAAACTCCTTTTACTGTATTGATTTAGAGGGAGTAAGAAGTTTGGATATCTCAGGTTATTATACTTGTTCACAGTCTGAGTTCAGAGGTGACCATTCCTCATGAAATAATTGAAAGTTGCTGGGGTTATGGTGCCCTTACATTTCATTAGAACACACACACACACACACACACACACACACACACACAAGTAAAAAAATACAGTCAAAATGGTCTCATGATACTTTTATACTTTCAACTTGCAATACCTGTGGTCAAAATCCTAAAAGAGAATTAAATTTTATAAACTCAATGAATAGACTTTTTGTTGTCTGTTTCATTTTGCTTGTGAACTGCATGTTAACATAGAACCCGAGGTCTTCCATAATCCCAGTATTAGTTTTTGATACATTGGGAGCACTTTCCAGAATGAGCAAACAATACACTTTTAAGTAATTTCTTCTACCAATCAATATGTATTCTCCCTGTTTGTCAAGAAACAAATTAAGCTCAGACTGCATTTTCCAAAGTACAAGTAGGTGTTGAGGGAGCATAAAATTCCCATGAAGCCATCCTTATAATCATGGCTTTGGCAAACTAGCTTCTAGAAGCCATTAAATGCACATCATAAATCTGGCCACTGCAAATCTATATGGGAATTGATGGGAAGCAAAGAATGAATTATGCATCACAGAACTGCTGACTGGCAAGGAAAGAATGTTCACTCAGATGTATATTGTATAGAAATAGAGATATATATTTTATGGTATCTATGCATTCCCAATGTTAAGTAGCTGAAACTGTGGCAGAATATAAAAACCTCACAATATTACAATCCAAGAGAAACACTAGAATTCATAATTGCAAAACTACTACAATTTTGAGTAAAATAAATGTAGCTAAAGTACAACCGTATATTGTTGATTATATTCAAAGTATTGTATTACTTGCTTTGAATGTGGATTAGTTACATTTATATACATGGGAAATGTTTCTTACAATTATTACCCATTCTTATCAACTCAGCTAATGAGTTTTACTTTAGAAATAAATAATTAATTGAAAATATGATCATTTAGGTTTATATTTAACCATAATGGCCACAAAATATCACGATACTGAAAATTTTAGAGCAAAAGTTCAGAATATATATACAGGAATCAAAATCTTTGCCTACTTACTACAATAGTTTCTTACCTGAGGGGTCAAAGAGATGGCTCAGTGGTTAAGAATACTTGCTGCTTTTTCATAGGACCTTGTTTAAACTCTCAACATCCACATGGTGGTTCACAGCCTTCTATAACTCAAGTTTCAGGGGTTCTGATGACCAATTCTGACATGTTTCTAGACAAACCCTCACACTTAAAACAGAAAAATAAATATTAGATTACTTTTATAAATGTATATGCATCTTAAATAGAATTCTTATGAGTTAGATACCCTGATGAATGATTATATTAGCCTGATTAGCACACGGATGGCTTTAGACACAGTTGAAAGTCTGTATACTTAAGTGCAATTATTCAATATATGTTCATTTTTTTATCTTTTAAGAATATAGCAGGAGTTAAGACAAAAGCTTATTTCTGACAAAACACAGAAACTATCCAAAGAATCAATGAAACAAAGAGCTGGTTCTTTGAGAAAGTCAACAAGATTGACAAACCTTTATCCAAACTAATCAAAAGGCAGAGAGAGAACATGCAAATTAACAAGATCAGAAAGGAAAAGGGGGACATAATAACAGATACTGAGGAAATTCAGAGAATCATTAGGTCTTACTACAAAAGCTTATATGCCACAAAGTTGGAAAATGTAAAAGAAATGGACTTGTTTTTAGACAAGTACCATTTACCAAAATTATATCAATACCAGGTGAACAATTTAAATACACCTATTAGTCGTGAGGAAACAGAAGCTGTCAAAAAAAAAAAAAAACCTCCCAACCAAAAAAAGCCCAGGACCTGAAAGGAGGAAAACACACAAACATTACAACTGAAAAATAACAAAAATGAACAATCACTAGTCATTAATATCCCTTAACATCAATGGATTTAATTCACCTATAAAAAGATCCAGTATAAGAGAAAGGATATGAAAACAGGATCTGTCCTTCTGCTGTATACAGGATTGAGATTTCATCTTGATGGATTGTTCCTGTGATTAGTATAAAGTGTCCTTCTCTTTCTCATATCAGTTATTTAATATGAAGTCTCTTTTGTTACATATTAGGATAGCTGCACCCACTTGTTTCTTATGTCCATTTGATAGGAAACCTTTTCCCGACCCTTTACTCTAGGATGAAATCTCAATCCTGAACATCTATGCTCCAAATACAATAGCACCCATAAATGTAAAAAAAACATTACTAAAGCTTAAATTGCACATCAAACCCCACACACTAATAGGAGGAGATTTCAACACCCAATTTTCCCCAATGGACTGGTCAGCCGGACAGAAACCTAACAGAGGAATAAGAGAACTAACGATGTCATGACTCAAATGGACTTAGCAAACATCTGCAGAGCATTTCACCCAAACACACAAAAAATTATACCTTATTCTCAGCAGCTCATGGAACCTTCTCTAAAACTGACCATATGCTCAATAACAAGGAAAACCTCAACAGATAATGAAAACACTAGAATAAACCCCTCTGTCTTATCAGATCACCATGGTTTAGAGTTAGATTATCAACAACACTAATTGCAGAAAGCCTACAAATTCATGGAAATTAAACAGTGCTCAATTGAACCACCCCTGGATCAAGGAAGAAAGAAGGTAACGACTTCCTAGAATTCAACGAATATGAAGGCACAACAAACCCAAACTCATGGGACAGTATGAAAGCAGTGCTAAGAGAAAGTTCATAACACTAAGTGCCTATATAACGAAAGTGGAGAAACCACACACTAGGGACTAGCGACTTAATAACACACCTGAAAGCTCTAGAACAAAAAGAAGCAGACTCACTTAGGAGGATTAGGCAACTGGAAATAATCAAATTGAGGGCTGAAGTCAACTAAATGGAAACAAAACAGTATAAAAGAATCAATGAAACAAAGAGCTGGTTCTTTAATCAACAAAATAGACAAACCCTTATTCAAACTAATCAGAAGGCAGACATAGATCATCCAAATTAACACAATCAGAAATGAAAAGAAGGACATAACGACAGACACTGACGGAATCCAGACAATCATTAGGTCATACTATAAAAACCTGTCCTTCACAAAATTTGAAAATGTAAAAGAAATGGACAGTTTTATGGATAGGTACAATATCCCAAAATTAAATCAAAACCAGGTGGACAATTTAAGTAGAGCTATAACCTGCAAGGAAATAGAAGCTGTCATCAAAAGCCTCCCCCCCCCAAAAAAAAGCCCAGGGTTGGATGATTTTAGTGCATAATTCTACCAGAACTTCCAAGAAGAGGTAATACCTAACTTTTCAAAGTGCTTCACATAATCAAAACAGGAGGAATATTGCCAAATCTGTTTTATGAGGCTACAGTTACCGTGACACGCAAACCACATAATGACTCAGCCAAGAAAATGAATTACAGACCAATCTCCCTCCTGAAGCATTGATGCAAAAATACTCAATAAAACACTAGAAAACCAAATCCAAGAACACATCAAACAAATCATCCACCATGATCAAGTTGGCTACATCCCAGAGATGCAGGGATGATTCAACATATGGAAAAAAAAAAAAACATAGGATTATCTATCTCATCAGATGCTGATAAAGCCTTCGAAAAAGTGAACTGCAACACCACTTCATGACAAAGGCATTGGAGAGATCAGGATACAAGGAACATATCTAAACACAATAAAAGCATTATATAGCAAGCTGAAAGTCAATATCAAATTAAATGGAGAGAAGCTCAAAGTGATTCCACTAAAACTGGGAACAAGAGAAGCCTGTCCACTCTCTCCATATCTATTCATCATAGTTCTTGAAGTTCTGACTAGAGCAGTAAGACAACAACAACAAAAAAAGATCAAGTGGATTCAAATTGGAGGGGAAGAAGTCACACTTCTGCTCTTTGCAGAAGATATGATAATATATATAAGTGACACCAAAACCTCTACCAGGAAATTCCTACAGCTGTTAAATACCTTCAGTAATGTTGCAGGATACAAGATCAATTCAGAAAAATCAGTAACCCTCCTATATAGAAATGATGAAGCTGAGGAAAAAAATCAGAGAAACATCATTCTTCATAATTGCTACAAATAACATAAAATATCTTGGGGTAACACTAACCAAAGAAGTGAAAGACCTCTTCAACAAGAACAAGTCCTTGAAGAAAGAAATCGAAGAAGGTATCAAAAACTGGAAAGATCTCCCCTGCTTTTGTATAGGTAGGTAATGAAAATGGTAATCCTACCAAAAGCAATTTACAGATTCAATGCAATCTCCACCAAAATCACAACACAATTCTTCACAGAACTTGAAGGAACAATACTCAAATTCATATGGAAAAATAAAAGTCCGAGGATAGCCAAAATAATCCTGTAAAACAAAGCAACTTCTGGAGGCATCATCATCCCTGAATGAAGCTCTATTATAGTGTTACAGAAATGAAAACAGCTTGGTATTAGCATACAAACAGACAGGTACTATTCAGCGGTAAAAACAATGACATCATGAAATTTTCATGCAAATGAATAGAACTAGAAAACTAGAAAATAACCATACTGAGTGAGGTAACCCAGACTCAGTAAATGTACATGGTATGTACTCACTCATATTAGCTGTAGAACAAAGGATAATGAGCCTATGGTTCAAAAATCTAGAAAAGCTAAGTTACAAGGGAAACACTAAGAAAAGTATTTGTAGATCCCCTGGGAAGGGTAAATAGACAAGATACCTTTACAAAACTGGGATCATGGCTGTGGAGGGGGGGGGAATGGAAGTCAGAAAAGGGGGAGGAGGGGAAATAGGGAGGGGGAAGAGGAACTTGAGGGAACAGGATAGATGAGGGAAGGACAGAGATGGAGAGAAAGGAAAGAGATATTTTGATTGAGGGAGCTATTGTGGGGCTAGTAAGAAACCTGGCACTAGAGAAATTCCCAGGAATCCACAAGGATAACCTCAGACCCTAAACAATAATGGAGAAGGTGCCCAAACTGGTCTTGCCTTGTAGTCAGATTGATGAGTATTTTTTATATATAAAATGTGTAGCCCAGGCTGGCCTTGAACTTGTGATCCTCCTGTCTCTGCTTCCTTCAGCAAATCCTACCGGCGTGCACCACCACAACTGGTGATTGATGACTATCTTAAATGTAACCACAGAACCCCTCATCCAGCAACTGTTGGAGACAGGATCAGAGACCGGCAGCAGAGCACTGGGCTGAGCTCACCAAGATCAGTTGAAGAGTGGGAAGCATGAATTATGAGCAAAGAGGTAAAGACCATGATGGGGAGACCCACTGAAATAGTTTATCTGAGCTACTCCAGCAGTTTAGGAAAGGAACTATCATAGGACCAAACTAGTCCCTCTGAATGTGGGTGACGGTTGTATGGCTGGGACAGATGGTGGGGCCACTGCCAGTGAAACCAGGATTTCTCCCAGCTGCTTGTACTGGATTTTTGTAATCCATTCTCTTTGGATGGATACCTTGCTCAGCCTGGTTAAAGAGGTATGGTCCTTGGTCCTTCCTGGGAGCAATAAGCCTTCCCCTCTCTGGGGAGTAGATGGGATGTGTATCTAGATTATATAGAATTCCCAGAGGTCACTCTACATGTAGAAGGGGGCAGCTATAAACCTAAAACACTATTAGGAAAACTTCAGTCAAGACTCAGTAACTTTAGGTCACTATTACTACAAGGGCAAATGCTTAATTATCCTTTATTATCTATTACTGTTTCTAATTCAATGAGCAAGCAAGTCCAATCTAAAAAGCTGTTTGAAATTAAGAGATAATATTCTGGTGGGTTTTCAAAATCAGCCTATATGAAAGCCTTTTTCTCTGGAAAATTATGCAAACATATGTAGGTTTACAGAATATTTAATTGGTTCCTTTGCCACACATATTCTAAAAATACAGCCCCAAATCTACGCTAGCTTATCATGAACATAAAACCTTAATTTTTTGGCATATTGTGAAAGACAATCATCTCATGAGATTCTGTTCGTTTTCATCTCTTTTTTTAGGTGAAAAACCAAAACTGTGATTTTTTTTTTTTTAATCTGGCCCTGGCAGAACCCTGGGAGTCACAGGAGAGATGGACATTTCGTGACAAGATAGGCATGAAATGAAATTGCCCTTCTAACTTAATGCTAAAATATTATGTACTTTTAGATTTAGCCTTCGGATGTGTTTCCTGATAATTTTCATATATCAAGGCTCTTACCACAAGCATGTGCATACAAACACGTACAATGTGCCAATTATTACTGCATATGGACTGAGATGGAAATAAAGAGCAAACATCAGTGTGGTTTTAGCACAGGGAGAGCACACATTTCTAAAGCATTCCAGAGATTTAAAATATTAAATTGATTGATAAAGGAGTAAGTCACAAAACAATCCCACACCAGTTTGGAATTATGATTAGTAAAAGGGTTATTTACTTAAAGGGTAAAACTTACAGATCACCGCCCTAGACGACAGCCCTCTGCATGACCAGGAAAAGAGTCTGGTAGCCTGAATTGGTGTTCCAAGCAAGAGAGGGAGGCACAGCTACCTCTGTTTTTCAAGCCAAATAGACCACACCCATGTGGGCTGGTGTCTTAAAGGCTATTGGCTGAAGGAGCGGAAAGAGTTCCCGCAGCAGACTAATTAAAAATACAAAATCAGTATAATTTGGAATATATATTTTTTAAAACATTGAAAATGACTGCATCATTAAATAATAATCTTAAATTACTAGCCCCTAACATGTGCAGATTATTCAAATAAGTGCATAATTAAGAATAGTATAGGGCTGAAGAGATGTCTTTATGTTTCAGAGAACTGCCTGCTCTTCGAGAGGACCAGGGTTTAATGCACAGATTCAACCTAATGGCTCACAGCTTTCTATAGATTCAGTTCCAGAAGATATAATACTCTCTCCTGAAGTGTAAGGGCAGCAGGCACATACATTTTTCTCAGACATATATGCAAATAAAATAGTCATACATAGAAAAGAAGTTTATTTTAAAAAATGAAAAGGTATTTTAGTGTATGTGTTAAATGTTGACCCAAC